>NC_057811.1:358230774-358270008 GCF_018294505.1 Triticum aestivum | reverse complement strand
TTTTTAAATAAGTTCCGCGAAAAAAATTGCGTAGAAAAATAGATAAAAATCAGAAAAATATGAAATAAATTTTCCCCGTCTAGTTAGAAAATCTAGAATAGGGTGAACATTTTTAAAATCAAAAATAAATATTTTGAAAACATGCATATTTTTAAATGCAATAAAAATTGCAAATAAAATCCAAATAAATTCCAAATAATGATTTTAACATTTTTCCTCCAGTATTTCAATTGTTTTGGAGAAGTCATATTTTCTCCTCTCGTTTATTTAAAATTGAAATATTTTTCCGGAGAGAAAAATAATTAAAACCAAAATCCTCGTTTGAAAAATCAAATTGAAAATACGAGAAAAATCCCCAACTCTCTCCGAGGGTCCTTGAGTTGCTTAGGATTTATCGAGGATTTTGTCAAAATGCAACAAAACATGATATGCAATGATGATCTATGTATAACATTCCAAATTGAAAATTTGGGATGTTACAATAAACATCTCTCCAAATTTTTTCCAAATAAATCTCATAAAAAATTAGACAAAATTTTAAGACTGTCAGAAAAAGAATCACTCAAAAATCCCTTTTTATTAAAAAGTTATAAAGGTTTCTGTCCAGGGACCCATCTGTAATGAAACAGAAAAGTTCCAGGGTTTAAACTGAGAAACCAGAAAACGGTTCGATTGGAAATGCGCAAGCTCAAGAGGGAAAGCGTATTTGCCCGAAGGCGCCAACAGAAAACGTTTCGCGTGGGGAAACAGAAGAGAGGCTGACGGGGGGGTCCCACATGTCAGGTTCAAAAAGCTCGCCGGCGCCCGAAGACTGCGGTGGACGCCGGCGTCGAACCACGGCGAGTCAGGAAGATCGGAGGGTACCAAGAGCTTCAGCGTGTTCTTCCGCGTCGGTGGGTGGTGGACTCGACCGTCGGAGAGCACCACGTCGACGGCGATACTTTCTCTGGCGGACGGCGGCTCGGGTGATGGTGGAGAACTCCGGTGGAGGGCTGCAAACTTCGAATTGAAGCGCGGGTCAGAAGGAGGGATGCATAGTGAAGATACTGGCAAGAGATGGGAGGCAGAGGCGCACGCACGGGAGCGAATCGAGCTGGATCCCGTGGCGGGTCGCGGCGGCCGGAGTCGAGGAAGGAGACCTCCTCGGGGCTCTTCCAGTGGCTAGGCGTGCTCTAGGTGGAGTGCAGGGATGGTTTGGGTTCGAGTTGAAGCTCGGGGCCTATATTTATAGGCGGATCGACGAGGTGGCCGTGAACGGAGAATCTCCGGCGAGCAATTACGGCGATGCAGTGGATTGGCAGGAGGTTTGAGTGGCCAGGCAGCATCAGTGAGGTGCACTGGTGCCGTTCCCCCGCAAATCTCGGCTGGTCTTGGCGTAATGGCGCCGGTCCACGGTGGGGTGGCCGCACGGGCACGACGGCGGCAGAGAGCGCGCTCCGCGCCCTGCGGTTCACGACGAGAGTGGCAGCGCATTCTGGGGAGTGGAAGGCCACGCGGCGAGCTCCGGTGGCTTGGGCGGCGCTGGGTGGCGCCGTCGGCGCCGCGCCTCTCTCTGGCGGCCGCAAAGCCGCCGCTGGCATCGGTCACGGGGCGGCGCACCTTCTGCTGCTCGTCGCCGACGTCCGCAAGGTGCCAGACGCTCGTGTGGTGCAGAGGACAAGGGGGAGGGGACAGGGCACACGGCGACACAGCGGCACTGGCGAGATCGACGTCGGGTTCTGAAGAAAACGACAGTGCACTGAAATGTTCTCTGAACTTAACTGAACTTGATATTGACAATGCACTGCAGGTGTTCGACAGAATGATTTGGCAATGAGAAAAAATTTCCTGGGGCTGGGACTTGGTGAGGTGACCACTCAATGCACCCAGAGGCTGCCTGATTTTACTTGGAATTTTTGGAGGAAGATTTGAATGAATTTCACCAAATTTGACAAATCTGGTCCAAACTTGCAGCAAGTGTAGTTTGAAAAATTTGAACTGAAGACTAGTGGATCTTCATGGATCTTGGTTGAGGGTTCAAAGGACTAGGAAGGGAAAAAGGTTTGGGGGCAAAAATCCAAACAGAAAGTGGAGTTCCTTTGTAAATCACCAATGGCTAGAATAGAAGACAGAAATTTATTTGATAAGATTTAAAAGGAAAAATAATCATATGGGGAGGTTCAACTTGCTGGATTTGATGCAAATCATGATCCAAAGGTGAGGGAAGGTTTAGGAGAGTGGATTTGCACTAAGGCCATGGCAAGAGAGAAATGTTGAAAGTGGCAAAGGATTTATCCAAAAGCCATAGTGCATTTTCAAAGAGATTTTCAAAAGGCATTTTTCTCAAGTGAAAAGTATTTTGTCTTGAGTTCAAATAAAAAGGCAAAGACCTCCAAGACCAAAAGCAAGTCTTGGGTGAATCCAAATAAAACTCTTGTCATGAGAAAAAATATTTGAAAGGGAGGGTCCCTTGAAGAAATTTTTTAATTCACCTCCCTCAAGTCAAATAAAATCTTTTGAAAAATCCAAATAAAATTTGGGTGTCACATTTTAACTCGGCCCATGACCCAATGGAGTTGGCAGGCAGCCCTTTTAACCAAGTACGGGCCGTCCCATCCAGCATCATGGTGAAATATTTAAAACACGCAGCATCGCTAACATCCAGCAGTTCCATGGCCATCTCATAACTCTCAACCCAAGCTTCAGGGGGCAAGTCAGCTGTGTAGTTAGGCACCTTACGAGGACCCTTGAAATCCTTGGGCAAATGCTCATTCCGCAGAGCCGGCACTAAACATGGCACACCCAAGGTTCTAGAGGTTATGCCTGCCTCTACCGAAGTCGTCGGATAAGCCGGAGAATGTTGATGAGCCGCGTACTGAGCCGCCAGCTTAGCCTCTCGATGCGCTCTACCCTGATCCACCAGAGTCTGAGCATTAGCACCACCGCGCGCCGGGTCATGTCCACGGGGCGGGTTACGGCGCTGTTCACTACTTGAGACCGCCGGGGAGTCAATGTGCCTGCTGTAACTACGGCTTGGACGAGGGGTTGAATGAACCCGCTCGCGACTGTAAGAATAAGCTGCTTGCTGCTCCAACGCTGTCTGAAGAAGCTCTCTAGACCTCCACGTTTCAACCGCCGTTGGAGACTGACCTTCAACTGGCAGAGCCGTCAGTCGTGTTGCCGCATCAATCATATTGTCCAAGGGGTTGGAATAATGACCCGGCGGCGTCAAAACATGTTGAGGCGGGGTATTATTCACACGTGGAGAGCCCATCACTCGTGGATGAATCGGCGCTCCACCCCCAGGAGCTTCAACCGTCCGGTTTACCACTGGCAGGTCACTGGTCCCTGCGCTAGGTGTGTTGAAGAGGTTCCTCGCCTCGTAAACCGGAGGCAGACGACTCCGATGTCTCCTCCTCATGACTTCATTTGAAGCGTTCTGATCCAACGTAAGCCGGAAGATCCGCTGTGCCTGAGCCTCCAAAACAACCGTTCTGCAGCCATCCCAGCGTTCTCAGCCGCCAACTCTTCCTTGGCTTGAGCTATCTCATCTCGCAGCTTAGCCACATCTACCTTGTGTTGTTCCTGGTTGTCCGGGGTTACTTCTACCTCCATGAGAGCCGCCAGAGCCTCCAATAATTCGGTGAGAACTTGAGCTGGCGGACATGCAGAGTCGCTGGCACCAGCCGCCGTTGCAGCCATTGAACTGGAGGTCATAGCCGCAGCGGTTGTTGAACCAAGCACTGGTTGTGTACCGGCCATGAAGATAGCAACCCTCTTCAGCGGCTTATAGGGGTCCGGAATGCCGTAACCATCGGAATAGCCCCCAAGCCGGCCGTCTTGCAGTTGATACAAAGAAGTAGTCTCACCCGTGGACGACTCACCATCAGAGTAGATGGCCATCTCACCGCCAGACATAGATCCGTTTTCAATTTCCGCCCCATGGATGAAACCGACGAAGGCACGCTTCACGGCGGGTTGAACTCGGGCGGGTCGTGCACGTTGAGCCGTCTCGACGATGTCGGTGCAGATGTCCGGCTCAGGGCCTGGTTCACCGATCTTGCCGATGAAGACGTGTATTCCTCCAAAGGGGACCCGGTACCCATACTCGATTGAGCCGGCCTCGGGACCCCAGCCCTCATCGTTGATGTAGAGCTTGCCGCGACGACTCTTGGTCATCCGGCCCATAGCGTATCCCTTTAAGCCTTCAAAGCTTCCCTGTAAGAACTCAAAACCACTGTGCACTGGCCCCATGGTGGGCGCCAACTATCGTGGAATTGTCACGACAGATGTCCTAGCAAAAGGACTTAGTCGTGGAGCCATCGCAACTAGGTTAGCTTAAAGGGGTAAAACGGGACAAAAAACACAGGAAGTTTATATTGGTTCGGCCCCTTGCAGTGAAGGTAAAGGCCTAATCCAGTTTGAGGTGGTATTGCTTAGGTTTTGATTACCAAGGAGCGAATACGTTTGACCTAGCTTTCGATCTTTTGTTTCTTGTCCCTAAGCCGTCACCGGGTCGTCCCTTTATATACACAGGTTGACGCCCGGCGACTCACAGAGTCCCGACCGGTTCTTCATCAATGTGTCCGGCTCGGTGACTAAGTATACTTGCCTTACAATCCAAGTCATATATATATATGGAGGTTTACACCTATCGGCCTTAAGTCGCCTCTGGGCTTCGGGCCCTTAGCAAGTATGTTTCATGAACTGCCATCTTCAACATCTTCATGGGCTTCGTCTTGATGAACCGCCATTGGTATAACCCGGCCCCTCCTGGGCGGGTCATATCCAATAGTTATATCCACAACACGATATGTTACTCGCGGTTTGTTAGGCTCAGAAATATAATGAAAGTGTTGCAAGAAATGATTAGATAAATTTTCATATAGAGGACAATAATTTGCCACAAAATCCGCCAAACCTGCGTTTGCCCTAGGGTGTAAAATTCATCCTTGAAACCCGCCTCTTGCATAAATGTATCAGACGGCTATTTTATAGCGTTTACATCCACCGGATGAGGAATATCAAAAACATAGTATCCATATGATGGACGTATGAACTCCGTACGTGAGGAAGACCATGTTTCCCTCAAACTTGAGGAATTTATGAGACGTGCAAATTTGTTCAAACATTTCTTCATATTATGAGAAAATTTTAACAACCTCATAAAAAGTTGATAGAACACAAAGCAATTGGAGGAGGCTACTCTTGTAAGTTCCTTGCGACCATATATGGCATCAAAACTCCCTAGAAATTCATAAATTTAACAAGCAAGCTTACGTACTTAGTCACCAAAAAAAGCACAATAAACCATACATAGTGCACTAAACAAAAAATTAATTGGACCAATGGAGGACACATACCATGTGAAAGGATCAATATTGTTGACTAGAGGGGGGTGAATAGGCAACTACCAATTTTTAGCTTTTCTTAACAAATTAGGTTAAGCAACAAATAGGTTGTCCAGATATGCAACTAGGTGAGCACCCTATATGATGCTAGCAACAACAACACCACAAGCAAACAAAGGACACAACACAAGTAAAGCTTTCACAAAGTAAAGGTAAGAAGTAACCACAAGTGGAGACGGTGAAGACGAGGATGTGTTACCGAAGTTCCTTCCCTTTGAGGGGAAGTACGTCTCCGTTGGAGCGGTGTGGAGTCACAATGCTCCCCAAGAAGCCACTAGGGCCACCGTATTCTCCTCACACCCTCTTACAATGCGAGATGTCGTGATTCCACTAGTGGCGCCCTTGAAGGCGGCAACCAGACCTTTACAAACAAGGTTGGGGCTCTCTCCACAACCGAATTGGAGCCTCCCAACACAACCACGGAGCTTCACCACAAGGAATGTGGCTCCTGATGCGGCTTGAACTACGTCGGTATTTCCCCAAAGAGGAAGGGATGATGGAGCACAACTATGGTAGGTATTTCCCTCAGTGATGAGACCAAGGTTATCGAACCAGTAGGAGAACCACACAACACCACGTAAACACCTCCTGCACACAAAGAACAAATACTTGCAACCCGACGTAAGAGAGGGGTTGTCAATCCCTCACGGGTAAAAAGATAGGTAAAATTGTAGTAGATTGGATAAACAGATCTCGCGGGAACGCGAGATAAAATAAATAAATAAAAATTGCAGCAAGGTATGTTTGTATTTTTGGATTAATAGATCTGAAAATAAAAGCAAATAAAAATAGATCGCGAAGGCAAATATAATAAAGAAGAGACCCGGGGGCCGTAGATTTCACTAGTGGCTTCTCTCGAGAAAAAATAGCATATAGTGGGTAAACAAATTACTGTTGGGAAATTGATAGAACTTCAAATAATCATGACGATATCTAGGAAATGACCATTATATAGGCATCACGTCCAAGATTAGTAGACTGACTCCTGCGTGCATCTACTACTATTACTCCACACATCGACCGCTATCCAGCATGCATCTAGTGTATTAAGTTCATGGATAAACGGAGTAATGCAATAAGAACGATGACATGATGTAAACAAGATCTATTTATGTAGAAATAGACCCCATCTTGTTATCCTTAATAGCAATGATACATACATGTCAGTTCCCCTTCTGTCACTGGGATCAAGCACTGTGAGATCAAACCCATCACAAAGCACCTCTTCCCATGGCAAGAAAAATCGATCTAGTTGGCCTAACTAAACCAAAGATTCGAAGAACAAATACGAGGCTATAAGCAATCATGCATATAAGAGATCAAAGAAACTCAAATAACTTTCATGGATAAAAACATAGATCTGATCATAAACTCAAAGTTCATCGGATTCCAACAAACACAACGCAAAAAGAGTTACATCAAATAGATCTCCAAGAGACCATTGTATTGAGAATCAAAATAGAGAGAGGAAGCCATCTAACTACTAACTATGGACCCATAGGTCTACAATGAACTACTCACGCATCATCGGAGAGGCGCCAATGAGGATGATGAACCCCTCCGTGATGGTGTCTAGATTGGATCTGGTGGTTCTGGAACTTGCGGCGACTGGAATTGCTTTTCGTCGACTCCCCTAGGGTTTCTGGAATGTTGGGGTATTTATAGAGCAAAGAGGCGGCGTGGGAGGCCACCGAGGTGGGCACAACCCACCGCGCGCCTGGGCCCCCAGGCGCGCCCTGGTGGGTTGTGCTCCCCTCGGAGCTCCCCTCAGGTACTTTCTTGGCCCAACAGGTGTCTTCTGGTCCAGAAAAAATCACCAAAAGGTTTCGCTGTGTTCGGACTCCGTTTGGTATTGATTTCCTGTGAAGTAAAAAACAAGCAAAAAACAGCAACTTGCACTGGGCACTATGTCATTAGGTTAGTCCCAAAAAATGATATAAAGTTGCTATAAAATGATTGTAAAACATCCAAGAATGATAATATAACAGCATGGAACAATAAAACATTATAGATACGTTGGAGACGTATCAGCATCCCCAAGCTTAATTCCTGCTCGTCCTCAAGTAGGTAAATGATAAAAATAGAACTTTTGATCTAGAATGCTACCTAACATGTTCATCACATATTCTCTTCTTTGTAGCATGGACATTTGGACTTATATATGGTTCAAAGCAATAGTCTAGTTTTGACATGTGGATTTCAATACTCAAGCATATCAACAAGCAACCATGCATGTCTTTCAAAATATCAACACTAAAGCAAGTTATCACTAGCCCATTATGCTCAGTCATTGATCCATTCAGGAAACACACTCGCATATTAGCTATACCCAATGCTCAAGTATGATCATAGTGCCCCTTAGTTGGTGCTTTATAAGACAAGATGGAGACCCAAGTAAAACTAAAAATTTCATAAAGTAAATAGAAGGGCCCTTCGCGGAGGGAAGTAAGGATTTGTAGAGGTGCCAGAGCTCAAAGCGAAAAAGATAGAGATAAAAACATTTTGGGTGGCATGCTTTTTCTGTCAACAAAAACGATCGAGTAGTTCTCAATACTTTCCATGCTAGATATATCATAGGCGGTTCCCAAACAGAAAATAAAGTTTATTCCTTTTTCAACCATACTTTCACTTTCCATGGCTACCGGTATCCACGGGTGCCTTCCATACCAACACTTACCAAGGAATTTATTATTTGACTACATAAAGTAAATTCGTTTTTCATTTTGGGACTGGGCATCCCTAATACCTTTGCCATACTCTCGTGCAATGACAAGTGAATAAGCACTCATCTTGGGAATAACACATCTAGCATGGAAATATAGTAGCCACCCCTACCGTTTCATGATCAGTACAAGCACACAAAAGAGAAATTTATTTTGAAAATTAGAGATAGCACATACAAATTTGCTTAGAACGGCAAAAGAATACAACATATAGGTAGGTAAAGTGGACTCATGTGGCAAAAACTGGTTTAAAGGATTTTGGATGCACAAGTAGTTATCATACTTAGTGCAAATGAAGGCTAGCAAAGGATTGAGAAGCATCCAACCAAGAAACAAAAAAAATCTCATAAGCAAGCATTAAGCATAACTAACACCGAATAATGCACCACAAGTAGGATGTAATTTCATTGCATAACTATTGACTTTCGTGCTTGCATAGGGAATCACAAACCTTAACACCAATATTCTTACTAAAGCATAATTACTCATCAACATGACTCACATATCACTATCGTCATATCTCAAAACTGTTACAAGGAATCAAGTTTAATTTGTCCAATGATCTTCATGAAAGTTTTTATTATGTCCTCCTTGGATATCTATCACTTTGGAACTAGTTTCATATGTTGCTTTTAATAGGCTCAAACAAATATAAGTGAAGAACATTAGCATCATATTTTTCTCTCTCAAATTAATCTAAGTGAAGCATGAGAGAATTTCTTCAAAGATAACAAAGCACACCATGCTCAAAAAGATATAAGTGAAGCACTAGAACAATTCCAGGCCTCTAAAAAATTTATGTGAAGCATAAGAGCAATTCTAATAAGTCATAGCATAATTTTGGCTCTCTCAAATAGGTGTGTCCGGCAAGGATTCATGACTAAAAATAGAAAGCAAAACAAGCAAAGAATCATATCATACAAGACGCTCCAAGCAAAACTCAAAATATGTGACGAATAAAGTTATAGTTTCAAGTAAAATACCGATGTTTGTTAGAAGAAAGAGGGGATGCCACTCGGGGGCATCCCCAAGCTTAGTTGCTTGATACTTCTTGAATATTATATTGGTGTGCCATGGGCATACCCAAGCTTAGCCTTTTGCTAATCCTTATTCCTTCATCCATCGCGATCTCACCCAAAACTTGAAAACTTCAATCACACAAAACTCAATAAAACCTTTGTGAGATCCGTTAGTATAAGAAAGCAAATCACTACTTTAAGTACTGTTGTAAACCCATTCATATTTTGTTATTATACTATATCTACTGTATTTTAACTTTTCCATGGCAAAAACTCTTCAAAGGAAACCATAGAATCATCAAAACAAGCACATAACACAACGAAAACAGAATCTGTCAAAAACAGAACAGTCTGTAGCAATCTGAATATTTCGAATACTTATGTAACTCCAAAAATTCTAAAAAATTAGCAAAACGTGAGAAGTTTGTATATCAATCTTGTGTAAAAAATTCAGAATTTTTCGTCGCTTCTGTGATGTTTAAAAATTATTTTTCTGGACGTTAAAGTTTCTGTTTTTCAACAAGATCAAATCAACTATCACACAACATGATCCCAAAGGCTTTGCTTGGCACAAACACTAATTAAAACACAAACACAATAATAACAGCAGCATAATTTTGAAAACACTCAAGAACAGAAAGAAAAACATAAAAATAAATTTTATTCATTGTGTTGCCTCCCAACAAGCGTATCTTTTTATGCCCCTAGCTAGGCATACCGCATGGATCTAAGTGTTGTCATCTTTGGTTCTAGATCCATAAGATGCCCTCATGATTAATTCATATGGTGGCCTAATTCTTGTTCTAGGGAAGTGTTCCATACCCTTCCTTAGTGGAAATTGAAATTTAATATTGCCTTCTTTCATATCAATCACGGCACCAATAGTGCGTAAAAACGGTTTACCAAGAATAATTGGACAAGACGGATTGCAATCAATATCGAGAACAATAAAATCTATAGGCACATAATTCCTATTTACAAGAATAAGAACATCATTAATTCTTCCCATAGGATTTTTATTAGTAGAATCCGCCAAGTGCAAATTTAAAGAGCATTCTTCAATATCGGTAAGACTAAGCACATCACATAAATATTTCGGAATTGTAGAAACACTAGCACCCAAGTCACATAAAGCAAAACATTCATAATTTTTTATCTTGACTCCGATAGTGGTGTCGGGTGGTAGGTGCGACATATGCCAACGGATGGCTTATCATTGTGGGAGCCAGTAAGACGTCGCCGGTGCCTGGAAACGGCATGAGGCGAAGACATGCACGCCGGCGAATCTTACCCAGGTTCGGGGCTCTCTGTGGAGATAACACCCCTAGTCCTGCTCTGCGGGGTCTCCGCATGATCACTAGATCAATACAAGTGGCTACAAGTGCTCCTCGAGCTGTCTGGCTAGAGGAAGAAGAAGGGCAAGCCTAGCTCTCCCTTTCTCTCTAGGTGGTGTGTGTAACTCTATGAGATCAACCCTTTGCATGGGTGTCCCGGGGGTTTATATAGGCCTACGCCCCAGGGGTACAATGGTAATCCGACTGGGCGCGGGTCCCAGCCGTCAGTGTCTATGCTCGCCGGCTTCTCCACCGGTCATTGGGGCCCGCCGACTGGTGGGTCCCGCCGGCTGCCGGCTTCTTGGCCGGCACGCCGGCCCCACCGCATGGGGGCTTTGTCGGCGGCTGGTTACTGTTGCCTCGCCTCTGATGATGAGGGCTTTGTCGAGGTAAGCGTGGCTACAGTGTCGCCGCCTTGCGAGCTCTCACTGTAGCCTTACCTCGTCTTGTCTCCTTAATGGGGCGCATGCTTCGAGGGAGGGAGGTAGCCGGCTATTGGGAGCTGGCCACATCCCTGGCCGACTAGAGGAGGCCGGGCCGTCTTTAGATGTCTCTCTGGCAAAGGGGCCCGCCGCCCGCAGGCCGTTCTGGCACCTGTCGTGGGTGACATCGAGGCCAACATGGCTACAGTGCCGCGCCGGACGGGGGATGGCTGGCCCGTACGTTGCCCTGTGGCCACGCCTGCTCCGGGAATTGGGGGTAGTGGGCTATACCATGGCCCCACCCCATCATACCGCCGCTATGAGGGTTGAGTCTTGGTGGGTGCAATCTTGGCCGGCTTCCGGGAGCCGGCTTTCTTCGTGGCCGGCTTCTGGGAGTCGGTCTTCTTGGGGCCGGCTTCCCGGAGTCAGCCATCTCGTATCTTTCTTGGAGGAGGTTTCCGGGGCTGGGTCGCCTTCTGGGAGTCGGCCCTGGGGGTAGCCGGCCGGGGGAAGGCGGCCCTATGCTTTATATGCTTGAAGGCCTGAACGGCCTGATAATTTTCAAAGAGCCAGGGGGAGTCGGTTAGGCTACCCGTGGTCATTTACTCCGACAGTAGTCCCCGAAGCTGGTTGGGCTTTGAGGCTGAGTGGAGGTTGAGAAGCTCGGTCAGCTTCTTGTCTTGACGAGCCAGCAGCTGGGAGCCGGCTTCGGTTGGGCGCGCCGTCTTGGCGAATTTTTTTTAAGTCAGAAGGCGGGAGTCTGTCGGCGCGTGCGCCGGGCTGCGGGCCGGCCGCTCGCCGCCTGCAAACCACGTGGCGTCCCCTGGCTGAAGGGAGTCTGCCAACCCACGCGCGCGACAAGACGTCGCCGCAGGCCAAGGGCCCGCCACTCCTACGCCTAGGCCCAGGCGCAGATTCTTTGCGGCCCAAAGCCGTCCGCACGTCTTCCGGCGACGGTTTCCGCACGCCGTTAGGGCGCAGTAATCGCGGGACATGGGGGAGTGGGCGCAGTTAATCCCACGTTCCTCCCCACGCCTCGCCTCCTCGGTTTCGCCGCACGAGGCTATAAGTAGGGGGAGGAGGGGAAGCGGCAGACGCTCGCACGCTCCTCTCCTCTCCGCCATCTTCTTCCTCCTGCTTCCCCTCGCAGTAGCGCCTTGCCGCCGCGCCGTCCCGCCATTCTTCACTCCACCCCGCAGCTCTGCCGCCGCAGGGTCGTGCTCTCTCCACCGCCGCACCCTTCCTCGCTAGCTTCTCGCCACCATGCAGTACGGCGGGGACTGGGACGGCTCCAACGTCCACATGGACCACATCGAGTTCCTTCGCAAGACGCAGCGGCTGCCCGGCACGGACCAGGTGCGGGTCCGCCTCACGCCTGCAAGGGAGATCACGCCGGAGCCGGAGGAAGGCGAGCGGGTAGTCTTCCGCTCGCATTTCCTGCGCGGCGTCGGCTTGCCGGCGAGCGCCTTCTTCCGCTCCTTCCTTGACTTCTATAAACTCCAGCCACACCACCTCACTCCGAACACGGTGGTGCTGCTGTCCGCCTTCGTCACCTTGTGCGAAGGCTTCCTTGGCGTTCTCCCCACCATCGAGCTCTGGGGGGAGTTCTTCCAATCTAAGCTGGGCACCCGCATGCTGGGCGTGCCGGCCCAGAGCGGCGCCTTCATCGCGATGCGGAGGCCGGCGGCCGACAACCCCTTCCCCGTCATCACGTTAATCCAGTCGGTGAAGCGCTGGCAGAAGTCCTATTTCTACGTGAAGAACGTCGCCCCGCAGGGCGACTACGTCAACTTGCCGGCTTACGTAGCCAGCCCGCCGGCTGGGAGGCGGCCCCACTAGTCCTATCGGGCCGCGTCGCTGACGCCGGCTGGAGCCGCGGCCGTCGCCCGACTGCGGGTGATGATCCAGTCGGAGGGCCTGACTGGGCCCGACTTGCTTGCCGCCTTCGTCGTGCGCTGGGTGCTTCCGCTTTAGAGCCGCCCTCACCTGATCTGTCAGATGAGCGGCCAGCTCGATCCGAGCCGGATGTGCACCAAGGACATGCCGCATGACGAGGTGGCCCACATGGTGAATTACCTTGCGAACTGCAAGCTCTCCGCAGAGTGGCGGTTTGGCAAGGAGCCATATTCCCGGGCGCATCCTCCGCCCATGGTATGTTTTCTCTTTCCTTTTCTTTCCTTAGTTTTGTTGCCGAATTCCTTCTGGCCGTCTCTGACCAGTCGGGGTGCCTTGGCAGAGCTCTCTCCTTCGACCTGCGGCCGGGTCGGAGACGGAGCGCCGATTCCTCCCCGACCGGGCGAAACATGACCTGGAGGACTATGACTTGGGGGCGGCGGGCATGGAGGACAACACCGAGATGGGTGGCGAGGAAGCCGGCGGCGAGGCGGGCGGCTCCGGTCTTGGAGCCAGCTTCGACGACTGGCCGGATGACAACGAGGCGGAAGTCGTCCCACGCTGCCAGCCGGCGTCTGGCCACGGCGCGGGTTCCTCCGCCGCGCCGCCTGCTCGGGGCGGCGGGCAGAAGCGTTGTGCCGCGTCGGGCTTGTTCGGCAGTCGGCGCAAGAAGCCCAAGGGTGGGGCGGCGGCGACCAGGTGGGATGAGGCGGCCGCGAAGGCGGCCCGCTTCCGCAAGGTGGTGAAGCAGCCGCAGACGGTGTCGGCGTAAGTGTATACTCCTTTGTGCATTCTTTCTTCTTTTCTTTGGTAGTTTCCGAGTCCTTATCCTTTCTGAAAAAATCAGGGCTCCGCTGTCGCTCGAGCGGGTTGCTGCCTCCTCCGTCGTCGGATCGCCGGGAGGATCCGGGAGCACCCGCCGCGTGGACCCCCGCGCCGAGCTTCAGGCGGCGACGGAGCGAAACGCGCGGGAGGCGCGGGAGGCGGAGGAGTTGAGGGCGGCTGCCACCAAGGCGGCCCAGGAGGAGGAGGCAGCGAAGGCGCACGCCGACGCAGCGGCCAAGGCCCAGGCGGAGGCTGCGGCCGCGGCGATGGCGGAGGGGGCCTTGCTCGTCACCCCTCTGCGCGTCGCGGCGCCTGAGGCCCCAGAGCCCCCGCCAGAGGAAGCCGGCGACGACCAGCCGGGATTGGAGAGGGAGGATGACGTCGTCGTCCTAGAGAGGGAGGCGGCACCGGCCCCGCCGACTGGAGCGACCCAAGGCGGCCAGCCTAACTTGCCGCCTGCGCAATCGGCCGGGGGCGAGCCGGCCACGAGGACGGATCTGGTGGTCCAGTCGCCATTGCGCCAGCGCGCAGGGAAGGCTGCATCAGATCCGTAGAAGGCCGCGGGCTCCAGCTCGTCGGCCCAGGACATGGAGGCGGCCAGCGCCAGCTCGGGGTGGACGCCGGGCGGAGGGACGGCTGTGGTGAATGTGGCAGCGCAGGACGTCCGGAACCGGCTTCAAGCCCAGGCTGCGGCGCTGAGGAACGAGTTCCTTGCGATGCGGGCGGCCATTCGGGTTAGTCTTCTTATTTTTGCTTTTTTGATCTTGGTTTCTTCTGTGGGGGCGCGTCAGCGCACCCACTGGGTGTAGTCCCCGAGTTCCGAGTCGGCTGCTGAGCAGGTGGCTTGGAACTTCTTAGCGGGCCTTGTTTTGCTATTCTTGTTCTCATTCGCTCCTTTGCCTGACTTGCAGGACTACCACAACCTTCGCGCGGCTGCCTTCAACTCCCAGGCTTGGGAGTTGACCCGGAAGACTGCTGACCTATCTGAGAGCCGGGGTAAGTGCTTCGTCTTTTATCTCACATGGGGGCGCGTCAGCGCACCCACTGGGTGTAGTCCCCGAGATTCGGGCCGACTGCTAAGCAGTCGGGTCGGATCTTCCTTGACGACTTCTTCCTTACTGCTTCTTTCTTTTCTGCCATCCTTGCAGCGGCCAACGCCAGTATGAGGGAACAGCTGGGCGGGGCTCAGGCCGCCCTCCGCGCTAAGGAGGCCGAGTTTTCCGCCTTGGCACAGGAGCGTGACCGCCTGGCCAAGAGGTTGGCCGACCAGGAGAAGAGCCACAAGGAGGCCCTGAAGGTGGTGCAGGACAGTGAGGCCGCCCTCCAAGCCGAGTATGAGACAGAAGCGGCCAGCTGGGCCGAAGCGAAGCAGACGCTGATCGGCGGCTATGGCCAGATCGAAGACTTGGTTGACGGTAGGCCGCCTTCCTCTTCATCCTTGCTTGCCGCTTGCCGTTTTAGCTCACTTTGTGACTTGGTGTTTTTCTCTTCTTTCTCTTTCTTCCTTGTGCGGAGTACTTCCCTGACTACTCTACCGCCGCCAACCAGGTCGTCGAGGCCCACCGCGAGGCACGAAGGCAGGCTGGCGCCGAGATCGCGCCAAACGCTCGCCGGTCGCTGGAGGAGCAGCTCTTGGCGATTCAGGCCCGCCTCCAGCCGGCTCATTGCATGCTCCGCCGGCTTCAACGCGTTGGGGCGCAGGTGTTGGCCGCTCTCTGGCCTGGTGAGGTGATTCCCCGCACCCCCAGTCGGACTGCCGACTGGCTGGAGGTGGCGGTCGGCCGCTTCGAGGCCTGGAAGGCTTCTGCGGCTCGGTCCGGCGCCAGGCGGGCGCTGGAGTTCGCCAAGGCCTGGTATCCCGAGCTGAGTCTGGACCAGCTGGCCACCTGGCGGCAGGAGGCCGACACAGAGCTGGAGCCGGTGCAGCCGGCTATCATCCAGCGGGCTTCGGCGATCGCCGACTACACCGACACCGGCGTCTTCGCTCCTGAGGTGGACAACAGCGGCGTTGCCCAGCCGGAGGAGTGGTTCGGGCTGAACCCGGCAGACGGCGAGGACTCGGCAGAGGAGATCGACTCCAGCGACGAGGGCGAGGAGGAGGAGGAGGGTGAAGACATCGCGCCAGATGGTGGAGCGGCCGGTCAGCCTCAGCTTGACCGTGCCTCTAGCAACAAGGCATGCGTGGGTGCGCCGCCTGCAGCCGGCGATGATCAAGCCGAGACCCGCCAGCCGGCCACTCCTCCAGCCGGCGGTGCCGTCTCCACCGACCAACCCGGCTCCCACACTGCGCCCTTAGTCTAGTCTGCTGCCTCTATTTTCCTGTTTTATCACTCTTGGAACAATATTTTGTTAAGTTTGCACAATTCCACCCACTGGGGGTGTATTCGAACAATATTGACTGCCGGCCTGTTGGGGGCCTTATGTGTAAATATAATTATGCATGCGTTTGGCTTTCCCTTGTTCTTTGCTTTTCGACCTTCTGCTGTTTCCTTTGCCGCCCTCCATTGGTTGCCGCCTCCCCAGTCGGACAGTTGCTCTGCAATCTGTGGCTGGAGAAGTGCTTGGCCAGTTGGGAGGGCAAGTACTCTTTCTTTGTTGGATTTTGGCGAAGTGACTGGGAGGCCGGCCAGCCGGCTGTTTTGACAGCCGGTAGGCGTGGTTGGAGGCCGTCTTTGTGTTATATAAGTTCGTTACTCCTTAGCCGTTTTTCGTGTGGGCATCCTTTCTGCCTTTGGCTCTTGCCAGTCGGACAGTCGGTTCTTCGAGCTGCGACTTTCAACAAGAGAGGGCTCGGGTGCCGGCACACTACTTGTCTGACTTCAGGTAGAACTTTTAATATAACTTAAGACGGCCAGTCCCCGGGCCGACTGGTCGAACCCGGTGCCAGACAGAAAATCAAATGTAATAATACATTCATGAGTATGACGCTCGTGATTCATAGATAAAGGAGGGCAGTCCCCGAGTGCTCCTCGGGGGCCCATTGCTTCATACTTAATACAAAAAGGTAGCATGATACATACTGCTTTCAACTGTAAAATCTTCTCAGGAGGTTCGCGTTCCATGGTCGCTCCGACTCCTTGCCGGAATCATCCCTCTTGCGTGCTCTTGGTTTTTGTGCGTCGATCAGGTAGTAGGAGTCGTTGCCTAGTGCCTTGCTGATGACGAAAGGGCCTTCCCAAGGGGCCGAGAGCTTGTGCTGGCCGGCTGTTCGCTGGATCAGCCGAAGCACAAGGTCGCCCTCTTGGAAAGATCTTGGCTTGACCTTTCGGTTGTGGTAACGGCGCAAACCCTGCTGGTAGATGGCGGACCGGCTGAGTGCTAACAACCGGCCTTCTTCCAGCAGGTCGACGCCGTCTTCTCACGCTTCCTTGGCCTCCGCCTCCGTGTACATGGTGACCCGAGGCGAGTCGAACTCGATGTCAGTTCGGATGACAGCCTCGGCACCATATACAAGGAAGAATGGAGTGAAGCCGGTTGACTTGTTTGGGGTAGTACGCAGACTCCAGAGGACAGCCGGCAGCTCATCGAGCCAGCAGCCGGCCGATCGCTCTAGTGGTACGACCAGTCGGGGCTTGATGCCGGAGAGGATGAGTCCATTCGCTCGCTCGACCTGGCCGTTTGACTGCGGGTGGGCAACGGACGCTAAGTCCAGTCGGATGCCCTGTGTCGCGCAGAAACGTGCCAGCGCTCCTTTGGCAAAGTTTGTGCCGTTGTCGGTGATGATGCTGTGCGGCACGCCGTACCGAGTAGTGGTGTCGGCAATGAATGTCACGGCAGTCGGCCCGTTCAGCTTCTTGATCGGCTTCGCTTCGATCCACTTGGTAAATTTGTCCACGGCGACAAGCAGATGTGTCAAGCCGCCGCGGGCTGTCTTGAATGGGCCGACCATGTCCAGCCCCCAGATGGCAAAGGGCCAGGTGAGGGGGATGGTCTTGAGTGCAGAAGCCGGCATGTGTTGCTTGGAACTGAAGACTTGGCATCCTTTGCAGCTTTTTACTATCTCTTTGGCATCTTCCAAAGCATTCGGCCAAAAGAAACCATGGCGGAAAGCTTTGGCCACAAGTGATCTTGAGGCTGCGTGGTGGCCGCATTCGCCTTGGTGGATATCCCTGAGGATTGCCACACCTTTCTCTGGCTCGATGCAGCGCTGGAAGACTCCAGTGACGCTGCGCTTGACAAGCTCTCTGTTTATTATTGCATATGCTCCGGCTCGGCGTTGCACTAATCTTGCCGAGATCTCATAAGTCGGTAGCTCTCTGTTGACTAGGAAGTTGAGGATGGGCTGGGCCCATGATGGAGCTGTGACTTCTTCTACTGTTAGTACGGCCACTGTGACTCGGGTGGGCTGGTTGGGTGGTGGGGAGTTGGAGTCGGCCACCGCTTCTTGTGTCGCTGCAGTCCCCGGGCCGACTGCTACAGTCCCCGGGCCGACTGCTGCAGTTCCCAGGCCGGGTTCTGAAGTCTCCGAGCCGGGTGCGACTACGACAGTCCCCGGGCCGGTTGTCGAAGTCCCCGAGCCGCCTGCTGGGTTCCTCGAGTCGGATCCGGCTGCATCGGGGGCAGGCGGTACGAAGATAGAGTCCGACTCTGCAGACGGCTTGATGGATGGTTTGAGGAGGCGCTGGAGAGAGACACCGGTTGGTATAGCCTGTCGGGTGGAGCCGATCCGCGCCAGGGCATCTGCTTGGTCGTTGTCGGCCCGTGGCACGTGAAGGAACTCGCACCCTTCGAAGTACCCACTGATCTGCTGGACGAGGAATCGATAGCTCGCCATGTTTGCATCCTTGGCGTCCCAGTCGCCAGATGACTGCTGGATCACCAAGTCTGAGTCGCCATAACACAGGATCCGGCGTATGCCGAGCTCTTTGGCTAGCCGGAGCCCGTGTATGAGCGCCTCGTACTCGGCCACGTTGTTGGAGGCGGCGAAGTGGATTTGCAGCGTGTATCTGAGCTTGTTGCCTTTGGGAGAGGTGAGGACGATGCCGGCTCCCAAGCCAGTGCGCATCTTGGACCCGTCGAAGTGCATCCGCCAATGAGTAGAGTCGGGAGCCGGCGGTAGGTACTGGGTCTCGGCCCAGTCGACGAGGAAGTCGGCCAACGCTTGGGACTTGATGGCGGTGCGGGGCTGATAGAAGATTGTGTAAGGTGCAAGCGCAATGGCCCATTTAGCCACCCGGCCGGATGCATCCCGGCTACCTATGATCTCGGCAAGCAGGGCGGTGCACACGACTGTGATGGGATGCTCTTGAAAGTAGGGCTTCAGCTTCTTGGCGGCGAAGTACACTCCATAGCACATCTTCTGGTAGTGCGGGTAGTTTTGCTTTGAGCTGGATAGTACTTCGCTTAGATAATATACCGGCCTCTGGACTAGCTGGGCTCGGCCTTCTTCTGGGCGCTGAACCACGATGACTGTACTGACCACTCGGCTAGTTGCGGCAATGTAGAGAAGCATGGGCTCCTTCTCAGTCGGCGCCGCCAGGACAGGTGGAGTGGTCAGCATCTTCTTCAACTCATGGAAGGCTTGGTCTGCTTGGTGATTCCACTCGAAACGAGTGGATTTCTTCATGAGTCGGTACAGGGGGAGAGCCTTCTCTCCTAGCCGGCTGATAAAGCGGTTTAGGGAGGCCAGGCACCCGGTGAACTTCTGAACGTCTCGCAACTTGGTGGGAATCTCCATTCTCTCAATGGCCTTGATCTTCACAGGGTTGCACTCAATGCCGTGTTCGGAGACCAGAAAACCTAGAAGCTGGCTGGCGGGTACTCCGAACACTCATTTCTCGGGGTTGAGCTTGATCTGGAGTCGGCGCAAGTTGGCAAATGTTTCTTTGAGGTCCTCCAGCAGGGTGCCGCGCTTTTCTGTCTTCACCACAATATCGTCTACGTAGACGTGGACATTTCTGCCGAGTTGCTTGAGGAGGCATTTCTGCATGCAACGCTGAAAAGTGGTACCGGCATTCCTCAAGCCGAATGTCATAGTCAGGTAACAGAAAGCTCTGAATGGCGTGATGAAGGTGGTCTTCAGGCGGTCTGCTGGGTCCAACTTAATCTGGTGGTATCCTGAGTAGGCATCCAAGAAACTCAACAGCTCGCATCCGGCTGTGGAGTCTATCACTTGATCAATCCGTGGCAAAGCAAATGGATCTTTGGGGCAGGCCTTGTTGAGGCTAGTGTAGTCTATACACATACGCCATTTGTTGTTCTTCTTCAACACCAAGACTGCATTGGCAAGCCACTCTGGGAAAAACACTTCCATAATAAAGCCGGCGGCAAGGAGCCGGGCTATCTCTTCTCCTATGATTCTTCTCCTCTCTTCTGACAGTCGGCGGAGAGGCTGCTTGACCGGCTTCGCGTCGGCTCGGACATGTAACTTGTGCTCGGCGAAATCCTTCGGAACACCCGGCATGTCCTTTGGGGACCATGCAAAGATGTCTCGATTCTCACGGAGGAAGTCGACGAGCTCGCCTTCCTATTTACTCTCTAGGTTCGCACCAATGACTGCAAACCTCTCCGGGTTCTCCGGGTCCAGAGGTATCTTCTTCGTCTCCTTGGCCGGCTGGAAGGAGCCCTGCGCATCATAATCCTTGGGGTTGGGGGACAGGGCCGGCTGCTTGCCGGCCATGGCCTCAATTCGCTCCAGCATCTTCTTCTCTTCTGCCACTACGAGGGACTCGGCCAGCCGGCTGCTGGCTGCAGCGCACTCGATGGACTTCTTGTAGTCGCCGACTATAGTGATGATCCCCTTCGAGCTCGGCATCTTCATCTTCAGGTAGGCGTAGTGGGGCACAGCCATGAACTTGGCCAGAGCAGGTCGGCCAAGCAAGGCGTGGTAAGGGCTTTCCAGGTCCACTACGTCGAACCAGATTGCTTCTCGGTGAATGTGATCCTTGTCTCCGAAGAGAACATCCATCTTGATCTTGCCGATCAGGGAACAGGACAGGCCGGGTACGATGCCGTTGAACATGGTCTGGCTTGGCATGAGCTACTTCGCCTTGATGTTCAACTTCTCCATGGTATCGCGGTACAGTATGTTGATACTGCTTCCGCCATCAATCAGAATGCGGCAGAATCGGGCAGCTCGCCTCTCCATTGCGAGGGTGACATCCAACACCAATGCGTAGGAGCCAGGGGACGGCATCACCTCTTGGTGATCGGCCCGGCTCCAGTTGATAGGCCTTTCGGACCAATGCATGAACTCGGGGTTGCTGGAGGCGACTGCGTTGACCTCTTGGTGCTGTCGGCACCGGCTGGGCTTGTCTTCAACCTGGCTCGTGAAGACGACGTAGGCGGCGTGCTCATCAGGGAACTCATCTTGAATAGCTTCGACTGCCGGTCGAGCAGCCGGCTGCTGGGGGGCTGGAGGCGGCGGGCCGGGAGGCGGAGGCGGCACCAGCCCCTCGCCCTTGGAGATCCGTGTGAGCCAGTGGCACTTTTGAGTCGTATGGTTGGACGGCTTCGCGCCACTGTGGAACTTGCAGGGGGCATCGAGAGTCTGCTCATAGGAGAAGGCCGGCTGCCAAGCCGGCCTGCCGCCCTTCTTCTTGGGAGCGGGCCGTTCTTTGGGCTGCTCATCTTCGACTGTGGCCACCTGCCGACTGGTGGAAGGCGGCATAGGGGCCTTGCGCTTGTGGTCGTTCTGGTAGGGGCACCGATTGGAGTCGCCAGCCGGCGTCTTGGGAGCCGGAGCGAGCACCTTCCCAGAGGCGTCCACTCGGAGCTCGGTCTTCATCGAGGAGTCGGCCGTGGCGTACTTATCTGCAATGATCAGCAGCTCGTCGAGGGTAGCCGGCTCATCGCAGAGGAGTCGGTGCTTGAGGAGGGTGCCCTCTCGGCACCCGGCGGTGAAGTATTCGATGGCTTGAACCTCGTGCACCCCCTCGCAGGAGTTGCGGAGCTCGGCACACCGCGTGAGGTAGTCGCGGGTCGACTCGCTGGGCCCTTGGACGCATAGGGAGAGCTGGCGGGGCTTGGGAGGCCACTTGTACGTGCTGGTGAAGTTGCGGACGAAGACTTCCGTGAAGTCCAGCCAGCTGTTGACGCTGTAGGGCTTGAGGCTGTTGAGCCAGGTGCGTGCCGTGCCTTGCAGCATGAGAGGGACGTACTTCATGGCTACGCGCCTATTGCCGTTCGCTATGCTGACAGCGGTAGAGTAGTCGATGAGCCAATCTTCCGGCTTCACAGAGCCGTTGTACTTGGGCGTGTCTCTGGGGATCGAGAACCCTTTGGGGAAGGGCTCGTCGCGGATGCGGGGGCCGAAGCATGGCGGGCCGACATCGTCTTATTCTTCTAGCGCCAGGGATCGAGCTAGGCGGTCGATCCGGTGGCGGGCGTCGTTCTCGCCGACTCCTTCGCGGTGGCCTAGTCGGCCACCAAGAGTCGGATGCGTGACAGGCGGCGGGGTGGGATATCTCTCCCCTCGAGGCGGGGGAGGAGGCGGATTTCCTTGGCGCTCCACTTCTCGAGGGCGGCCTTCCGCGTCGCGCTCGATGGTGATCCGAGTCCGGCTACGGCTAGCAGCCGGCTCCTTGTCTTTCCTTGCGCGGGCGCCGTTCGCAGTCGGCGACCGGGATGTCGCGGCATGCTCTCGGCGTGGGGAGGACTCTCAGCGCGGGCGCTGGCTTCATGCCATTCTGCGGCCGCGTCGATCAGCTGCTGGATGCGCCTTGTCATGTAGGGGAGCTCATCAGCCCCCAGCCCATTTAGCTCTTCAGCGGCCGCCTAAGCGGCTCGCAGATTCTCGAGCGGTGTGGCGTAGACGGGGCAGTCTGCCCCCAGCATGCTGGCGATGGCCGCGCCGCGCTTCTTGACGAGGCCGGGTCGGCTCGGCCCGCCATGAGGCGGTGTACCGAAGGCGGCGCGGTCGACTTCGCGGTGGTGAGCCTCGGTGAGGCGTCTCATGGAGGCTATCTTCTGACCCTCCGTGATGAGGGCAAGGCGGCGTGCCTCCAGGGTCTCGGCGTCGGCGTCGGCCGGGATGGGGACGGACAAGTCATGCATCGCCGCTTGTAGGGCGTCGTGGGCGTTCTTGCCCGAGTCGGCGACGTGGCTGATGACCAGCACCTTAGTGACAGCGCTGCTACCGCTGTCAGCTCGAGGGAGAGGGTCGTTGAATACTACCATGTCGGAGGGGTAGGAGTCGAGCGATGCCGTGTCGGAGTCGACAAGCATCGGGTCGGTGTAGCCGACTGACTCCAAGTCTACAGCAAGCTTGCTGGAGACGTGAAGTTGGTCGAGGAGGCTGACGAGGCGACTCTCGGGGTAGTCCGTGCCCGCGTCGGACGCGGGCTCGTCGGAGATGCGAGTCTTGCCAAGAAGATCGGCGAGGCAGCTCGCTGCGCAGGCGTCGTCAACGCCTTGCAGCGCGTCGGGGCAAGCGCCATCGGGTGCAGCAGGCTGGCTGCGCTCGCGGGGGAGAAAAAGGGTTCCTGTCCAGAACAGGTCTCCGGACGACGGTGCACCTGGCCCCATGGTGGGCGCCAAATGTCAGGTGGTAGGTGCGACATATGCCAACGGATGGCTTATCATTGTGGGAGCCAGTAAGACGTCGCCGGTGCCTGGAAACGGGATGAGGCGAAGACATGCACGCCGGCAAATCTTACCCAGGTTCGGGGTCCGTGGAGATAACACCCATAGTCCTGCTCTGCGGGGTCTCCGCATGATCACTAAATCAATACAAGTGGCTACAAGTGCTCCTCGAGCTGTCTGGCTAGAGGAAGAAGAAGGGCAAGGCTAGCTCTCCCTTTCTCTCTAGGTGGTTGGTGTAACTCTATGAGATCAACCCTTTGCATGGGTGTCCCGGGGGTTTATATAGGCCTACCCCCCAGGGGTACAATGGTAATCCGGCTGGGTGCGGGTCCCAGCCGTCAGTGTCTATGCTCGCCGGCTTCTCCGCCGGTCATTGGGGCCCACCGACTGGTGGGTCCTGCCGGCTGCCGGCTTCTTGGCCGGCACGCCGGCCCCACCGCATGGGGTTTTTGTCGGCGGCTGGTTACTATTGCCTCGCCTCTGATGACGAGGGCTTTGTCGAGGTAAGCGTGGCTACAGTGTCTCCGCCTTACGAGCTCTCACTGTAGCCTTACCTCGTCTTGTCTCCTTAATGGGGTGCATGCTTCGAGGGAGGGAGGTAGCCGACTATTGGGAGCCGGCCACATCCCTGGCCGACTAGAGGAGGCCGGGCCGTCTTCAGATGTCTCTCTGGCAAAGGGGCCCGCCGCCCGCAGGCCGTTCTGGCACCTGTCGTGGGTGACATCGAGGCCAACATGGCTACAGTGCCGCGCCGGACGGGGGATGGCTGGCCCGTACGGCGCCCTGTGGCCATGCCTGCTCCGAGAATCGGGGGTAGTGGGCTGTACTGTGGCCACACCCCATCGTACCGCCGCTATGAGGGTTCAGTCTTGGTGGGTGCAATCTTGGCCGGCTTCCGGGAGCCGGCTTTCTTCGTGGCCGGCTTCTAGGAGTCGGTCTTCTTAGGGCCGGCTTCCCGGAGTCGGCCATCTCATATCTTTCTTGGAGGAGGTTTCTGGGGCTGGGTCGCCTTCTGGGAGTCGGCCTTGGGGGTAGCCGGCCGAGGGAAGGCAGCCCTATGCTTTGTATGCTTGAAGTCCTGAACGACCTAATAATTTTCAAAGAGCCAGGGGGAGTCGGTTAGGCTACCCGTGGTCATTTACTCCGACAAGTGGGTTCCCATTCATCATGTAATTTTCTAGGAATTGAGATCTCTAATTCCAACTTTTCTTCTAAAGCTTTCATCATAGCATCAACAATATGTTCAGTCAAAGCTTTATTTTTGTTCATAAGCATGGGGTGAATTTATCATAGATTGCAATAAAGAAATACAATCAATCAAAGAGAAACTATCATAATTAAAGTATTTGTAATCCAAAAGAGTGGGCACATCACTAGTTAAAGTTTTGACCTCTTCAGACCCACTTTTATCAATTTTCTCAACAAGATTTTCACCCTCCAAATTTCAGGACACCTTCTAGCTAAAGTTGACTCTTCTTCAGTCCCTTTTTCATCAATATTAATTTTACTAAACAAAGAGTCAATAGAAGAAACACCAATCATTTTTAGATCTTCATCACTTTTATGAAAGTAATCACTAGAAAACGCTTTTCTCTCTTCTAGCTCTATGCATAGCGGTTCTTTTCTTACTTTCATCCATAGAAACATAAAGAGCCTTAATTGATTCCTTAACCTTAGGCACAAAAATTTTCATCTTGAGATTTTCTACATCATGAGAAATTCTGTCAATACTTCTAGACATATCATCAATCTTATTCAGCTTTTCTTCTATTGTAGCATTGAAAACTTTTTGAGTATTGATAAATTCTTTAATATTATTCTGAAGATCAAAGGTGTTCCTATTATTATTATAAGAATGATTTCCATAGGAATTACCATAATTATTAGAGGAATTACTAGGAAAAGCCCTAGGATTAAAATTACCTCTATAAGAATTGTTATTGAAATTGTTTCGTGAGATAAAATTCACATCTACGACATCACTATTTTTTTCAATCAAAGTAGACAAAGGCACATTATTAAAATCAATAGGAGCACTTTTATTAGCAACCAACTTCATAAGAGCATCAACTTTTTCACTCAAAGAATTTATTTCTTATACGGAATTAACTTTTTTACTGGTAGGAGCTCTTTCGGTATGCCATTGTGAATAATTTGCCATAATATTATCAAGCAATTTAGTAGCTTCACCCAAAGTAATTTCCATAAAAGTACCCCCCCGTAGCGGAATCTAAAAGATTTCTAGAAACAAAATTCAATCCCGCATAAAAAATTGTAAGATCATCCAAAGATTTAATCCATGAGTTGGGCAATTCCTTAGCATCAATTTCATTCTTTCCCAAGATTGCGCAACATGTTCATGCTGAAGTTGCTTAAAATTCATGATTTGCGTCCTAAGGAAAATAATTTTCGCGGGCGGAAAATACTTAGTAATAAAAGCATCCTTGCACTTATCCCAAGAATCAATACTATTGCGAGGCCAAGAAGAAAACCAAATTTTTGCACGATCTCGTAAAGGAAACGGAAATAATCTCAACTACACAATATCATTGTCCACATGTTTTTTCTTTTGCATATCGCATAATTCCAATGTGTTAAGATTGGATGCAACATCCTCATTAGGAGTACCGGAAAATTGATCTGTCATCACAAGATTCAGCAAAGCGGCATTAATACCACAAGACTCCGCACTAGTGGCGGGAGGAGCAATCGGAGTGCTAATAAAATCATTGTCGTCGGTATTGGAGAAATCACACAACTTGGTGGTCTCTTGAGTCGTCGTGACTACGCAACAAGATTGCACGCAAAAACATACCTGACGAGAAAACGACGAACGAAAAAGAGGGCGAATAAAACAGCAAATGTTTGTGAAGTCGGGGAGAGGAAAACGAGAGGCAAATGGCAAATAATGTAAATTGCAAGGAGATGAGATTTGTGATTAGGAACCTGGTAGATGTTGATGATGTCTCCCCGGCAACGGCGCCAGAAATTCCTTTTGATGCGGCTTGAACTACGTAGGTATTTCCCTCAGTGATGGGACCGAGGTTATCGAACCAGTAGGAGAACCACGCAACACCACGTAAACAGCTCCTGCACACAAATAACAAATACTTGCAACCCGATGTAAGAGAGGGGTTGTCAACCCTTCACGGGTAAAAAGATAGGTAAAATTGTAGTAGATTGGATAAATAGATCTCGCGGGAACGCGGGATAAAATAAATAAATAAAAATGGCAGCAAGGTATGTTTGTATTTTGGATTAACAAATCTGAAAATAAAAGCAAATGAAAATAGATCGCGAAGGCAAATATAATAAAGAAGAGACCCGGGGGCGTAAATTTCACTAGTGGCTTCTCTCGAGAAAAATACCATACGGTGGGTAAACAAATTACTGTTGGGCAATTGATAGAACTTCAAATCATCATGACGATATCCAGGAAATGGTCAAAATATAGGCATTGTCGGCATCTTGGGAACGGGGGTACGCAGACTTGCCTGCCTGCGGCCCACTGTGTGGCTCTATCGACGGCCCGGTACGGCCCAGCTTCAACATCAACAAACTCAAGACCCTTGCGAGGGGCCAAGCCTCGCAAGACGGATGACACCAAGACCTCCCTGGGGGCGGCCTCCCCAGGCTGGCTCCCGAGGAGAGGAGATATGTTTGCAAGCTACACCTTGCGAGGTTCATATGACTTAAGCCGTGACGACCAAGGCCAGGCGGGCACCAGCGGGCGCAGTGTACCGGTTTCCTCTTTGGTGCTAAGGAGGCAAGCGCATGCACGGGGCCCCAAGGAATCAAGCAAAGGTTTCTATTCTAGTGCAACAAGACCAAGACCGCTAGGACGGCAGGATGGAGGTCACCACGGAGCCCACCACGGCGTCACCACCAGATGCTTTTGCAAGCGAAGACTACTTTTGTCAGGATTACTTGTACTAGTTGTCTCCTTTCGAATTTGGCCGTTGTGGGATCCCTTCCCGCCTACATTTGGAAAGAGGACCAAGGCCACTGTAAATAGGACTTAGCCACCACCATAGAGGGGGGGGCATCATTCGGACTAACCTCACACCCACCAGCTCATCGAGCACAAGAACACCTCACCTCCTGAGGCTGTTCCACCACTGTACTAGTTCATCCAGCCCCTCGAGGCAATCCACCACAAAGCTGGAGTCGGGTATTACACCGCAAGGTGGCCCGAACAAGGATAAACTGATGTGTCTCTCGTCCATTAGATTCATCGAGCTAGGCCATGGATTCGATGAGCAGGCAGGCTGGGGAGGACGAGTTCTTCGCACGCACCCCAGAGTTCAAACCTCTCAAGGGTCTGCGGAACCCTGAATCCGACATTTGGCGCGCCAGGTAGGGGTGCGTCGAAGCTTCGCCTCTCTGTCCACTTCGCTTTTCCGTCTGCTTCGCTTCTCCGTTCAGCTCCCATGGCGAGCACCGCCCCTTTGGCCGGATCGACGAGCGCGCGTAGAGGCGTTGTGGGTCTCCGACCCTTCACCCCCGCCTTGCGGTAGGTACAGTGGCCGCCCAAGTTCAGGCCAGAGATGCTGCCTCACTACGATGGTGCGGCGGGTCCGACAGGTTTCCTTCAAGCCTACAAGGAGGCTGTTTGGGCGGCCGGCGGCGATGACAAGGTCATGGCCAACTAGTTTCCCATGGCCCTCACTGGCGTACCATGCACCTGGCTATTCAGCCTGCCAGGATCTTCTGTGGCCTCCTAGGAGGAGGTGTGCGGCCTCTTCGTCATGCGCTTCGCGGCACCGGCGCCCCTCACCATCGCAGCCCTCCTCGGCGGTTCGCAGGCGCCACCCTCGGACCGCCATGGCAAGCAGTTCTTCTGCGAAGTGGTGCCTCCTGCGTGCAGCAGGGGGCTCCTCTGGGATGGGTGGCACCAAAGGCCGACCTCACCTTCGACTCGAGGGACCACCCAGCGAGCACCGCGGGCGCAGGCGCACTCCCGATGCTCGGCACCCCCACCATCTGCTACGTGGCGGTAACCAAGACCCTCATCGACGGAGGAGCCGGCCTCAACGTGCTCTCCATGGAAGCTTTCGGCCTGCTTCATGTGCCACATGGCCAGCTCCACCCCACCAAGCCATCCTCCGGGGTTGTCGACGGCTCCACCAGCCCCCTGGGGCAGTTCTGCCTCCCCGTCACCTTCGGCACCCGCGACAACTACCGCGCCGAGCTTATCGACTTCGACATTGCCCGCATCAGTCTCCCATACAACGCCATCCTAGGGTACCCAGCCCTGGCCAAGTTCATGGCAGCAACTCACCCCGCCTACAACCTCATGAAGATGCCGGGGAGCAGCGGCGTCCTCACCGTGACCGGAGAAACCAAGGATCCCCTAACGGCCCTCAAGCTCGCCTTCAGGGCTGCAGTGGCAGCGCGCCCAGCGGACGAGGGGGCCCCTAAGGTCTCGGGGGCTGCGTCGGCAAAAAACAAGCAGTTGTTCTCTCAAGATCGGGCCGAGACGAAGCAGGTGCTGGTTGATAAAGATGGGACCTCAAGAGCCACCTTCACCATAGGTGCCAACCTCCACTACAAAAAATACACTTCCATGATGATACGTGTTTGTCACAGTAGGTCACGTTTTCTGTCATGCATGTACATCCATGAAAAATTTATGATAGAATCAAGATAATCATACCTGTGCTGTCGTAGAAGTGTACCATGACATTACCAAAATTATCATCACGGAAGTGTCCACTTCCATGACGATAAATTGCGCGTCACAGAAGTGCTTTCGTCAAGGGTGACCGACACGTAGCATCCACCGTAATGGAACGCCGTTAAGCTATCGGGTCCGGTTTTGGATCCGATAACCCGTTAACAGCCCCGACCAATGGGGATTTTCCACGTGTAAAATCATCATTGGTGGAGGAAACACATGTCGGCTCACCGTTGGGACAGATGTCATCCACTCATTGGACCCAAAGCACCTATGATACGTCGACACGTGGCACGGCCCAATAGAGGCCCATATAGGTTAAAAAGGCCGGCCCAGTCAAAGGCCCGTAGTACTTACTCAGGTACTAGTGGGCCAGTCCAATAATGGCCTGCTTAAAGGCCCATTTACTGCCCGAAGCCAGATCTGGCTCGTTAATTGTTCGCTGAATATTTGGGCCCAATTACAGCCCAGTGACTTTCGGCCTATTAGAGGCCCGATGTAGACATGGGCCCATTGCAGCCCGGTGTGACTTTTGGCCTGGGAATGGCCTGTGCTACCCATGGGCCATATATGGTCCGACGGGACATCGGGCCCACTAATGGCCCGTGATAAAGGTGGCAACAGTTAAGCCCAACGTGACTTTGGGCCTGTTAAAGGCCTGTCGCATAATTTGGCCTGTTGATGTCTGTACTAAGCTTTCAGCCTCTTCAAGGCCCATGATATCACTGGGCCAACTAAGGCCCAAGATATGTTTCAGCCTGGTAACTGCCCGTGATATAACTGGGCCCAAAAAGGCCCGGTCTACATTTCAGCATGCTGAAGGCCCGTCGATGACTAGTGAAAATTGAGGCCCAATATGCATTTCAGCCTGCTAAAGGCCCATGATTTCATCTGGGCCATAACAGGCCAGTACAATATTCAGCCTGTTAATGGCCCAACGCTACCTGGGCCAAACTAAGCGCTGGGTCCACAAAAGGCCCAACTAAAATATAGGCCGGTGTAAGTTGTGGGGCTCGCGCAAAGTGTGAAGGCCCCAATGATCCGGGCCCAAGAAAGATGCAGACCGACCCAATTGTGGCCCGCTAAACACTAGGCCCGTTAGAGGCGAATGTTTCGGCCCAGTCGACTACATCTGATTTTTTTTCAGATAGCGAATGATGGCAGTAACTAGTAGGAATTAAGAACAAACCTACTCTATACAATAAAGAAATTATGGCATAGTAACTAAGAATAAACCTACACTATACAATAAAGGATTTATGGTATATTACATCCACTGGGCATCGAAGTTCGCCACCAGTGATCATAACGCGCAACGAAGAAGCAGATTACAAAAACTGGGCACCATTGCAGCGTAACAAAATAATACTGAACCGAGACCACTTCCAAGACAATTCAAAAAAGGTTAGCCTTGCAGCGGAAATGCTGCGCAAGCGCTGAGCAAGGCTGTGAGACCGGCCTAGCATGTCGGTCATAGCTTCCAAGTGTAGCTATTTAGCGATGAGGTTCTCATTGGTGTTCTCCACAATCTTTCTTAGAGATAGGACTTCAAGTCGAAGTTGAGTAGCAGAATGCCTTTCTGCTAGAACTTGGGACTGAAGAAGTCGAACTGATTCAGACAACGAATTCGGTGAGCTTGTCTGACTGCTAGTCTCAAGTAACTTGAACACTGCATCAAGACAAGACTTTGGGGTTGTCTCGCTATCTTCAAGATGTTTTGCCTTCTTTGCTGCAATATATGTTGGGTTTGTCTCACAGCCTTCAGCAAACTTGTGCATGCCATCAGGCATATCACCCTGAAACAAAGCAGAGAGATGACAAGTTTTGCACGTGTATAAACAAAGATGATAACTGTGCTGTCAATTCCATCCAATTTCAAATTAGAAAATAAAGAGTAAGTTCAAAATATCAATAGCATAATTTGGCATTGTTCATAATGCGGGGAGCTTCACCACACTACTGGATTACCATGTCAACATAACAAGCATAGATGAAGGGTAAAGAAAATCATTGTATCTATTTTGGTTAATGTGCATGGTATGTTGTTCATATCATCAGCCACATCAGTAAGATAAAACAGGAGATGACAAGGTGCAAACGTGGGTTGCTTCACCACACACTGGATTATAGATCCACAAAAACAAGCATACATATAGGGAGTATTGAGTAATGTGCATGGTATGAATAAGGAATTTGGTTTTACAAGTAAAACTTAGAACTTACGGTTCTTGCGAACATGCATTTTGGTAGAAACAGCAAACTAAACAGCAGTAAACGATAGGGAGTATGAGCAAATTAAACAGCAGTTGAGGATAAAGGCTTTAGAAGGACTGACTTACATTAACAGTTAACACCGGCTTTATAATGCCCTTCTCCATGTCAAGGGAAGGATAACTCAAGAATTTCAGCATAGAATCTTCTTCATAAGCATTGCCTGTACTCTACATTTTGTAGAGAGTAATTATAGATATGATAATACTGGAAGGGATAGAGGATAATGAAGATAAGATGCAGACTGATCCTACATAATCAACTACCAATCCCTGGAAGTACAAGCATTACAGGACAAAATGTACTGACACAAGCAATGGGCTACACTTCTGCACTGGCATTGTCTGTGTATTCTACTTTTTGGTAAGGTTAAATATAGATATGATCTTTTTTAGTAAATGGTGGGCGAGGGAGATAAGATGCAGAATGCTACACAATGAACCAGTCCCTCTTCCCACAATACAAGAGTGTTTTGAACACTGGTGTACTGTACAGAACATTCTTATATTATGGGACGGAGGGAGTAGCTGTTAATGTAAGTACAGTGATAGACGACGTTCAATCCTTACAAGAGGACTGCAGAGCTAAACCTCTTCAAAGCATTGGGTTGATTCTAAATTTATGTAAGAGTCCATACGGATCTTATAATGTCCACCAAATGGACGATAACGAGGCTAACATGTGCAGTGATGCTACATAATCAAACAGCTATGAAAGTAAGTATGGTCATATAGGGCAAGAGGTACTCACAAGAGCAATGCAGTGTGCAGTATAGTTGCGAGATTCTGTGGTTCGTTGAGAATGAATGTTCTTCTGCTAACAGTATTCGTACAAGTGAGACGTTAAGGCAAATGCAGAAATGTAGTTGAAATTGTGATGTGATATCATAGATAGTACCTTACGCTGCAGCCGAGACCAATGTGTAACAAGATTATTCCAGTCACCGTCAGATAAATGTAGCACTAGAGACTTTACAGAAATTTCGTTTAGAGGCTTGCCATCGAAGTGCGCTTGCCTGAGGTAGGAACGATACTTCATCAACGAGTGCTTGAAAAGCGCAACCAACCCTTGCTCGTCTTCACAATCCAGTTTGGTCCTCGCCTATTTAAAAGAATGAAATCTTGTGTCTTCTGTCAGCAGAAACATATGCAGTAATGACCATGAATAACATTAGTACATTACTTACGCGTAAGTTGCGGAGGAAGACTGGAAATTGTTCTGTGTCTGCGGTATAATCTTTCCATGAAGGAATGCGCACAAAGTTCCTGACAACAATATAAGCTTTGTCTTCTAAACTGCGAAGAAATGGAACAGGGGTCCTATTTGCTGCAATTGGGGCTCTCTCTGGTTCGAAAAGGGATTTGGCAACTGGATTTGGTGCACTCTTTGCTGGAATGGGGGTTTTGCATCGTAGAGCTGGTGCTATGTCAACTGGCATAATCATAATGTTTGCTGCAGTTGGGGCTGCTGAGTTGGGGCATCAGAAATGACCAGTGTAGTAGGGCTAGAGTCTGCTAGAGTTGGGGTGTTTTGTGGGTCAGGTGATATTGCAACTACACCTAATGGGCTATTTGATTTACCAGGTGCCACTACCTTTTCCAAATACTTTGCTTGTGCCCCTCCACAATCAGCAATTGCCCTCTTCCTTTTGAATGTCTGATACACAAGAACAACATTTGAATGGATAAATATGGTATGATGACAGATGGAATATGTACTGAAAATGGATAGGCAGGGCGTATTCACATACACGATGTGTAAACTAAGCTAATGGCAGTTCAACAAAGTAGAAGCAATGCAAAGCATCAGTTGCAAGATATGTGCGAAAAATATAACCTTGGAAAGTTAGAGCACGCACCTTGATGGGTGAATAAGATAGGGCATCCTCCTCTGACTCCTCCACTAGGGAGCTACATTGACTTAGGTCTCCCTATAGCTCAGAATCACTGTTAGTATCATATTCAGAGCATGAATCTGTAGGTGGAGAGCGTTTGCATTTCATTGCATCCAGACTTGATTTCAGTCCCTTAATGCCAAGTTTGACAGCCATGGCATTGTTCTGCTTTATTCTTTTCATGCGCGCAAGCTCATAATCATTATGATGCTGTTCAGAATCTGAGATTCATGAAAACATAAAAAGTAGTCAGATTATCTATGGAATGCATTGCGGATTCAACTCGAAGAGTGTCTCCCTATAAACCCCTGCATATGCAAAGTTCACCCCCAACCGTGCTGACCAGACCACACACAGAAATACAAACCCCTTATGTCTCTATAACAAGCAGACACACATTTCAAAACTGAAGTAGGAACATTAGAATCATATGAAATTCGTATTTGAACAAATAAACTAAGGAATTATGAGTGGCAGAATGTTTAGTTTCAAGGGTGGAGTGTTGGTAGTGCGACACAAAGCAAGTAGGCAGATTGTATTCCATGTAAAAGATCGAAGCCTATGTAAAAGATGGAAATGACACTTTCTTTCTATACAATGCAGTGTTCATTGCCCACACATGATGGAAGAGATCACATAGAGAAATACTATTCACTCATGTCTATGGTTGCAGTATTTAGAAACAGGGTGGTCCACCCTAAAAGAATATTGACAACAAATATGACAAGGCAAGCATAGATGTAGTGAATCAATCATTTACTTGTGGGCTTACTAGGACAAGTATGCAGAATTGTAACTATAGTAAGAGACCGTCCACAATCTGAATCAAGAAGTTTGTCTAGCACTTATTTTTTGCAACTAATCGACGTGAATAATTGGATATTATATCGAATGAGTAAGAAAGACAAGTAAAATTGTCAACAAACCTGGATTGCAGTAGTAATCTGGGTCAATGTCACTACGACCAACAATCCAAAATGACTAGTGTCTGTTCCTATGGCCGGAATTTTGAAAACCCTGTGAACTTTACAGGTACTAAAGATTACCGAAATACATCTGAACCATTAAGTGTAGGTAGCACTGAGCACGTAACAAACCCTAATGACAGTCTTGCCTAATGAGTAATGAATCAATTGGAAAATGGGTGATGTGGAGTGGCTGCTGAGTGTTGAGGACTTACCTGAGGATAAATCGGGTTGGCTTAGTGGGTGCTGCACGCCTGAGCCCTGAACGGACTGGGAAGGTAGGCACGGCGGCGCGCCTGGGCAGCGGTGACGCTGTTGGGCGAGCGACTCCTGACCTCCTGTTAGTCCGGCGTCTCCTCCTAGAGTCATGCCGTCCGGGGACGGCAAGTCGCCGGCAATGCAGGCGGCTGGGGGCGAGTAGAGATCGGAAGCACGCAGCAGAACAGAGGGGAATCGGGGCCTGGGACGACCCAAAATCCCAAGGTGGGCCGGCCCACCGTGGGCACCCTGTAGATATACACACCCGAGCGGCGAACATGCATTTTCGAAACTAATTTAGGAACATTTAGCTGACCAATTAAATGAATCTGTTTTAATAATATCAGATTTGTATTTGAACAACTAAGCTTGTTTAGCTTGATGGGTCCAGCACTGCTATTATGACACGAAGCACGTATTCTGATCATATAGTGATCATAAAAGGGGGAAACCGGAGAAATGATATTTAGCAGCAATTGTTTGCTTCGAACTAAGAACTAAATTCTAGGAGCTGAAAAGAAAGTAGAGTAACGAAGTTAAGATCTATTTTCTGGTTGTGATCAAAAAGTTGAGGAGATATAAGTACCACCTCTCTTGTGGCGCCGTGTACGCATCGGGGGTGCGATGGCTGTCGGTGGCGTTGAAGCAGATCTGTGATGGTAGACGGGTGCATCGGGGGATAAGTCCCATTGCGGTGGAAGAGAAGGTCGTGTGAGCGGCCCCGGCAAAGGGGACGACGACGCCGATGAAGCGAGAGGACGTGATGCATGGCTCTTGGTCCGTCGCCGTGGATGAGAAACGTCCATCTCTAGCAGTGGACGACGCGGTCTTGCTAGGTGCTCCGGTATGGTGGAGGACGGTGGTGATGGATGTGGTGGAGGACGGCGGCGACGGATATGGTGGAGGACGGCGGCGATGGATGGGGTGGCGGACGGAGGCTGGTGTGGGGATGGTGTTCTAGCGCGGACGGTGTATGAATGGGAAAATGGAGGGAGAGGTACGGGGAACCATGTTTTTGGGACGCGCCTGTCTGAAATATGGGAAAGTTACGAACTTAGCCCCCATTTAAAATTTGGACGTCTCGTCGGTTGGGGATACGACGGTAATCTCGCATCTCGCCAATATTTGCCCAGAGCGATTTCGGGCGAGGAGAGGGTGGTTGGTGCCCATGGTTGGCACCCACGGTGTATGAACGGGGCTGACAGGTAGGGCGGTTGTGTCACGTATGAGTGAAGTTACAAACCTGCCCCTATTGAAAATATTTGCCTACATCGATTTCGGCCGAGTCGAGTTTGTTTTGCCGCCCACCGTGTATGAATGGGGAAATGGAGGGAGAAACAGAGGTCTTTCGGACGAGCTTGAATCAAATGTGTTTTGCCGCCCATGTTTGGTGCCCACCGTGTCGGAATGGGCTCAGAGACAGTCGTGTCATGTCTAATTGAAGTTACTATCCTAGCCCTATTTAGAGCAGTGGAAATCAGGCCGATGGATTGTCCGTGTAATGGGTAGACAGTAATTTCCATCTCCCAAACACTTGGCTTCGAGCAGCCGACGTGAGAGTGGACATTTTGCCGCTTCTTTCGAATTTTGGGACAATAAGCATCCACGTTTACCCTGGCAACTAAATTCGAATCCATTTTGTATTCCTATACGAATCTTTATAAATCATTCTATGTGTTTTTATATATCTTAAAAAGGACGACAAAGATGTATTCAACTATCATATATGAATATGGTTTTCAAATGCCGATACTCAAATTCAGAAGCTAGAATCCAGTTTACAATGAATTCGAATATTTGGAACACTTCATGTCCAACTCAATGTCACACGCAGCATAATGTGTACTCCCATTTAGATATGTACACAAGTGATGTATCAAGATTCAAATACCGAGTCAATCAACCAAGAATGTACAGAACTAACAGACATATAAACACTTATAGAGTATATGGATCAATAATATCAACTAACATACATAAGCCAGACCGCTGTACTTTTCTTTGCTACAACAACATCCTTTTTTTAGCCAAGCTACTACAACATCTTGGCCCTTTCCGATGCGTGCCACTTATGGTCCATCTATACTACTATTATTGCTGAATGCACATTCAGCCCGATTGGCATATTTGTAGGTCTGGTACAGCAATCAAAATGAAATGTCTCCGAGTCTTATCAATTAATACAGACTTGTGCTCAAATAAAATTACAAACCAAAAAACAAAAAACAAAAAACAATTATTACATGATCTCTAAAACAAATGGTTTGATTGATTACATCAACAAACAACACAAAGCTAATTAAACGATGGAAAGAACATTTCACCTATGATTTACCAAGTGGGAATTTAATTTCCTTTTTTCCTTCAGGACCTTAACAATGTGGTCAGTCTCAGCTTGCTTCGTTTTGAAATCCACCAAATATTTAATGGTTGTCTTGAGTACTGCTACTGATTGTGCTGTTTGCTTCCTCAACATGTCAACTTCATCTCTAAGTGCAGAAGCAGAATCTCTTTCTACCACTAGTTTTAGCCTCTAGAGCATCAGCAGTTGGCAATTCATAATGCATGATTGGGCCGGTGCCACTGCTGTGGGATGATACAACGTCCATGGGGACCTCGCTCTTTGATCTTGGGCTAACCTGTTTTGCCATTAAAGTTACGATTGGATTCAGAAAAGTTGAAGTTAGCAAAACATCTCAACTGGGAGTTACAACAGCAAACCAGTTAAACAAACAAGGAATTAAAGAGTTTCAATTCGATGTTGAAAAGTAGTTATTAACATCATTGTAACCCGTTGTTGCAGCAGCAAAGCAGTTAAACAAACAAGTAGCTATTTAAGTTCAGGCAAACAGGTAATTCTTAACAGTAAGTATCAAACACATAGATAGGCGCAGTCTATAATAGGATTAACAGGCTGTGGCATTATGTAATCAGTAGCAAACTAAATTAAGCCAAGCGACGTAATTGAACAATTTTGCAATAAGTGGCTAACTAAAATTCCGAGAAGCAGGTAACTGAACTTACACTAGTTCTTTGTACAGGCACACTACAACTTCTTTTTCGCTTACAAGGTTGTACGAAGGAGTCCATGGCATCAATTGCTTGGATACGCAGTCCCAATACTTCTTTCTTCCCACACTGCATTGGTAAGTCGAATGGTTAATCTGGTAAGATGGTGCGTCCTTGATATGTTATATGAGGACGTGTAGTCAGACTAGTTGTAGCCACACACATCACACTGGCTTTTACTGTATATTTCATGCGATTACTTTTGGCATATCGAGATCTAAGCAATCTACAATAGGATGAAAAGACTGGCATCCTTCACATTATTGGCGAACTCAGTTCATAGAAACAAGCAATTCAACCATTCTATGGGTAAATCAAAAGCACCACAGGAATATTTTTCACTACCCCTATCATACACGCAAAAAGGGGCGACGCCACCATAGGGGCTGGTATGGGCGGCCGCCTCGGGTGGCTCGAAAGTGTGCACCTAGTTTGAGTCGTCCAGGTTGGCCTAGGCTAGTTTTGTTCGTCCCAACGCACGAGCAGGCAATTAAAAAATGAAGAAAAATGTTTCAATTTGGATAGGCCAATAACATAAGTGCAAGGCAGGCCCTATAGCAGGCTCGCGGCCCAAACGAGCGCCTCCCATATCGATCGACAGCAGGAAAAATTCCAATTCATCCGCTCCAGCCTCCAGTCTGGTTTGTTCCTAACCTAGCCACCGCTGGACAGACCGACACAACACTTCCTCGCGCCCTTGTTGGAGGGCGGTCGTCGGGCTTCAAGCGAACGGAAGGACAAGAAGATGAAGATCCAACCCTGGGTGTAGCCTGCATGGGAGGCAGCGGTGGCAGCACGGGCATGGCATCGAGCTTGCGCAAACGGACAGTCACAACTTGCAAGAGTAGCATGCGCAACGAGCAGGTACATCACATCCCTGATTATATCTAATTCAACTCTTCAATTTCTGGCCAATAGTTAAACCTGACGGTGTTGTAAAACTGCTTGTATGTAGGGAATCTATGAGAAAATGAAACCAATTTCTACTTATTTTATAACTCCCCCAATCAATACTGAACTGACTGAATCTGATGTATCTAATCAAGTTTTCAGTGCAAACATCCAAGCTCATGTTGTTCTTGAGCCTGAAGTGTCAAATGAACAGACTGCTAATGAAGGATTTGATGCAAACATTTTACATGCTCCTGGTGATGAACATATAGTGTCTAATGAGGCATCTAATGCAAGCATTTTGCAAGCTCCCATTGAAGGATTTAGTGTCTAATGATGATCTGCTATGTTGAGAGAGACAGAGATTTGCAGGCATTGATGACAAGCAAATTATAGTGCATTTTCATGGCTTGAGGAAACGTCGAGGGTATCTACCAGAAAGTCCCCGTATCATGACAACGTAGCATAAATACTTTTCTAATCTGTTGTTTGAAACTATTGGCATACTTGTACAGGATAGATATATTGATATGCAGTTTGCGCACTGGTTATCACTACAAAAAAAAGACACATCCGTGACATTTTGGGCTGAAAGAAATTTTTTTCTGTCATACTTATGACACTTCTATGACAATAATTGTGACAAAACACGGTATCATCATAGTGTGGTGGGGGTCCTACTTCTATGACAAAAAATCATGACAGAAAAATGGGCTTTTCGTCCTGGGCGGGCCGGAGACGCAGCTGCATGACATTCCCGGTTACGGTGGGTAGTCGGGGCCAAGCGAAGCGCGTTTCTCTTGTACACGCACGCGCGTGGGTGCGAGGCATTGTGCTCTAACTGAACTCGAGCGAGGCGTTGGGCTCTAACTGAACCCGAGCGATTGCACTGCAGGCTACGCGTTACTGAACCCGAGCGATCGATCGATGGCTGTTAATTGAACCCGATCGAGCGATTCCTTCGCTACTGCTGCTAACTGAAGCCGATCGATGCTGCCTCTGGATGAACAGTGAGCATTGCTGGGGGGGTTTGGATGAACAGTTCCCGGTGGGGGTGGATGAACAGGACCCCGTGGTGTTG
>NC_057811.1:358213294-358230404 GCF_018294505.1 Triticum aestivum | reverse complement strand
GTGTTGCCTCTGGATGAACAGGACCCCGATCGATCGAGCCAGTTGGGGCTGGATGAACAGGACCCCGGGGAGGGCAGGATGAACAGGACCACCCCGTGGAGGGCTGGATGAACAGTAGCCCGTGGAGGGGTGGTTGAACAGGAGCCCGTGGAGAGGGCTGGTTGAACAGTAGCCGGTGGAGTAGCACGCGATGGAGGCTGGATGAATAGGAGCCCGTGGATGAACAGTCGCATGTGGAGGCTGGAGGAGGTCGACGGTGGATGAACAGTAGCCTGTGGAGGCTGGAAGGGGTCAACGGTGGAGATGAACAGTATCCCGTGGAGTCCCATTTTGCGGTACGCCACACCCCTCCCGATGAACATGACCCCCGTTTCGACCGTAGCGCTCCAACACAAGTCAGTTTCCTCTGTTTTGCGGTACGCCACACCCCTCCCGATCAACAGGACCCCCGTTTCGACTGTAGGAGGTCCGTTTCCTCTGTTTTGCGGTATGCCAGACCCCTCCCGATGAACAGGATCCCGTCTTGAATGTGGCCGGTCGAACACAAGGCCGTTTCCTCCGTTCTGTGGTACGCCAGGCCTCGTTTCCATCGGCTGTTCCGTCCAAGCCGGTTGGCTCCCACGCGTTCCGTTGCCTCCCGATGAACACGACGCATTCCGTTGCCTCCCCATGAACACGACGACGACGCAGTTTCTCCGCTCCACCAGGCCATGTACACGAGCCCTGGCCGTACGTATGTGCGAGTAGGCGTTCGAGACCCCGCCCGCATTTACGTATGTGGCCGTATTTTCTTTCTTGCACACTAGCCGCTGTACGTACGTCTACATGCTACATGCGCGCCTCAACTACGACACATGCGCGCCCTACATCGACCAGTATGTACTTACACGTTCGTGACCAGAATGACAACGCTACATACGCCTTGACCAGGTGGGTCCCGACTGTCAGGCGCTTCCTTGCGTGCGAAGATATAGTTGGTGGGTCCCAGCAGTCAGGGAGCGAATCATTTTTTTTGCCCGGACGCACTTCCTTGCGTGCGAAGATGTAGCTGGTGGGTCCTAGCAGTCAGGGGGGAAACGTTTTTTCATGAAATACGATGCCCGTCCGGTGGGTCCCCGCTGTCAGTTGCAGGAATAATTATTTTGCGCGTAATAAGGAGGCACTTCCTTGCGGCTGCCGTGGACCCAGCTGTCAGCCTCTCCACGTACAGTACTCTTCTGATGGAAGTCGGTCGTTGACCACATTGACCACGCCGCACCGAGAGCACCAAGGCGGTGGACGACGGCGAGGCCTAGGAAGGGGACAACGCGGAGCCAGGGAAGACGCGGCAGTGGATGCCCAGGCGTAGAGGAGTATGAGGGTTCACTGGTTCGCTGCGGTGTGAGGCTGCCGTCGCCGTAGAATAACAGGGGGTGTGGGTGAGTAGAGGGATGGCCTGGCCAGCGGTGGGAGTATTAAGGGGCGGTGAGGCCTCCGCCGTATCGCAGCCGGCCACGGGAGGCAGGAGCACGAGGCACGACCGGCGCTGGTTTGGGCGGCTGGAGCAAGAAGACCAGAGGTTGAAGAAGCACTACGACCGTTGGATGGACATCGTACGGTCACTGGAGCTAGAATCATGCATATTGACTAAGTTGACAAAGCCCTCCGTCCCCGTCAACTTAGTAGGCCCACAAGTCAGCCTACCACTATACTGGGTCCCAGCTAGCAGGGGGAGTATTCATTTTTTTGTGTAATAAGGAGGCACTTCCTTGCATGCGAAGATATAGCTGGTGGGTCCGAGCTATCAGCGGCGGTAACATTTTTTTCGTGAAATACAGAGGCTCTTCCGGTGGGTCCCAGATGTCAGGTGGAGGAATCATTATTTTGCGCGTAATAAGGAGGCATTTCCTTGCGTGCGGCCGTGGACCCAGCTGTCAGCCTCTCCACGTACAGTCCACTTCAGATGCATGTCGGTCGTTGACCACGTTGACCAGGCTGCGCCGAGAGCACCAGGGTGGTGGACGACGACGAGGCCTAGGAAGGGAATGACACGGAGCCAGGGAAGACTCGACAGTTGTTTCCCACGCGGAGGGGAGTACGATTGTACGAGGGTTTACTGGTTGATCTGCCGTCGCCGGAGAATAACAGCAGGTGTGGGTGAGTAGAGGGATGGCTAGGCCAGCGATGGGAGTACGGTGGGGCAGTGAGGCCTGCGCGGCAGCACAGCCGACCGTGGGGAGGAGGGAGCAGGCAGTCTCGCTGGCGCTTGTTTGAGCGGCTGGAGCAGGAAGAGCAGAGATTGAAGAAGCACGACGACCGTTGGATGGAAATCCAACAGTCACTGCTTGTGCGTCAACCTTTTTTAGGAAAGCCTCAAATCTGTGGAAAACATCATACATCCCATCTTCCATTATTTCTAACAATTTACAGCCCATTTGCTAATTCTTAAGGTTTTTTTGGAGCGAATATTCTTTTTGTTAGCATTACAGCCCATATTGTGGCCACGGTTAAAAAATTATACGAAATTTTGCATATTTCGGTGCGGTCCGAACTGTCTTTAATCCCGAAATTTTGAGTCACATTCAAACTGATTTTAAAAATAAATGTATATCAATATAAAATCCAACAAATTGTCCACGTATAAAAATCAATGCAATTTAAAATCTCGAAATGAAAAAAAAAAGAAATTTGAAACTAATTGCCGGTTTGATGTGTTTTAATCTCGAAATGAAACAACCCATTTCTCATTACTGATATGCCATTTTCTCGGCCAGCCGAATGAAGCTCTCCTCGTCTTGAAAGATTTGCAGCCCAACAGGCCTGACAAAGCGACTTACTTGGCAAATCACAAAAAAACTGGGCTGTGGCCGTGGACCGAGCTGTCAGCCTCTCCACGTATAGTACTCTTCTGATGGAAGTCGGTCGTTGAACACATGACCATGCCGCGCCGAGAGCACCAAGGCGGTGGACGACAACGAGGCCTAGGAAGGGGACGATGCGGAGCCGGGGAAGACGCGGCAACGGATACCCACGCGGAAAGGAGTACGAGGGTTCACTGGTTCGGCTGCGGTGTGAGGCTGCCGTCGCCGCAGAATAACACGGGGTGTGGGTGAGTGGGGGGATGGCCTGGCCAGCGGTGGGAGTAGTATTGGGGCGGTGAGGCCTCCGCGGCAGCACAGCCGGCCACGGGAGGCAGGAGCAGGGGGCACGACCGGCGCTGCTTTGGGCGGCTGGAGCAAGAAGACCAGAGGTTGAAGAAGCACTATAGCCGTTGGATGGACATCGTATGGTCACTGGAGCTAGAATCGTTCATATTGACTAAGTTGACAAAGCCCTCTGTCCCCGTCAACTTAGTAGGCCCACAAGTCAGCCACCCACTATGGTGGGTCCCAGCTAGCAGGGGGTATTCATTTTTTGTGCGTCATAAGGATGCACTTCCTTGTGTGCGAAGATATAGCTGGTGGGTCCGACCTGTCAGCGGGGGAACGTTTTTTTCGCGAAATACAGAAGCCCTTCCCATGGGTCCTAGATGTCAGGTGGAGGAATCATTATTTTGCGCATAATAAGGAGGCACTTCCTTGCGTGCGGCCATGGACCCAGCTGTCAGCCTTTCCACGTACAGTCCACTTCCGATGGATGTCGTTCATTGACCATGTTGACCAGGCCGCGCCGAGAGCACCAGGGCGGTGGACGACGGCGAGGCCTAGGAAGGGAACGACACGGAGCCAGGGAAGACTCGGCAGTCGTTTCCCACGCGAAGGAGTACGAGGGTTTACTGGTTCGTCTGCCGTTCCCGGAGAATAACAGCAGGTATGGGTGAGTAGAGGGATGGCTAGGCCAGCGATGGTAGTACGGTGGGGCGGTGAGGCCTGCGCGGCAGCATAGCCGGCCGCGGGAGGAGGGAGCAGGCAGTCCCGCAATCGCTTGTTTGAGCGGCTGCAACAGGAAAAGCAGAGATTGAAGAAGCACGACAGCAGTTGGATGGACATCCAACAGTCACTGCTCTCGTGTGCATTATTTCTAATAATGTACAGCCCATTTGCTAATTCTTAAGAATTTTTTTGGAGCCCATCTTCTTTTTGTTAGCATTACACCCCATATTGTGGCCACGGTTAAAACGTATACGAATTTTTGCATATTTTGGTGCGGTCAATTGTTTTTAATCCCGAAGTATCGATTCACATTCAAACTATTTTGAAAAATAATTTATATAAATTTAAAATCCAAATAATTGTCCACGCATAAAAATCAATGGAATTTAAAATCTTGTAATAAAAAAATTGAAACTAATTCCCGGTTTGATGTGTTTTAAAAATGTACAGCCCATTTCTGGGCAAACCGAATGAAACTCTCCTCGTCTTGAAAGATTTCCAGCGCAGCAGGGCTGATAAAGCAAGTAGGCCTCGTTTGGGTATTTCTTAAAAAAAATAGAACTGGGCTAGCCATTTTCAGCAAGAAAAAAACACAACTGGGCTCATGATGTGGTAAACATAAATAAAACCCTGGCTAGACGGGCCACAGCCCCCGCACAGCCCCGTTGTTACCCTGATCGTCGCTAAAACTAGTATAAATAACAACTGCTTGTTCCTCAAAAAAAATAACCACGCGACCTGCTGGGTCCCTGGTGTCAGCCGCTCGTAGTGTAATTCTCTCGTTTATTGACTACGTTTACAATGGCGTGAGCCCCAGATGTCCAATTATTAGGAGGAACCATATTTTTGGGCTTGTAATATAGAGGCACTTGCTTGCGTACTGCCATGACGCTCGTGGGTCCCTACTGTCATCCTCTCCACATACAATCATCTCCTTGTTCCTCTCGGTTGTTGACGACGTTGACAACGCAAGAGGGCGGCGCACCACGCACGGCGAGCGAACCAAGGCCGCAAGGCAGAGGACGACAGCGAGGCCTCGGACGGAACGAACAGGAGCCGTGGAAGATGCGCCAGTCCAGTCGCAGGTGGAGGGGAGTACGAGGGTTGACTGGTTCGGTTGTTGGAAATATGCCCTAGAGGCAATAATAAAATGGTTATTATTGTATTTCCTTGTTCATGATAATTGTCTATTGTTCATGCTATAATTGTATTAACTAGAAACCGTAATACATGTGTGAATACATAGACCACAACATGTCTCTAGTAAGCCTCTAGTTGACTAGCTCGTTGATCAATAGATGGTTATGGTTTCCTGACCATGGATATTGGATGTCATTGATAACGGGATCACATCATTAGGAGAATGATGTGATGGACAAGACCCAATCCTAAGCATAGCACAAGATCCTGTAGTTCGTTTGCTAAGAGCTTTTCTAATGTCAAGTATCATTTCCTTAGACCATGAGATTGTGCAACTCCCGGTTACCGTAGGAATGCTTTGGGTGTACCAAACATCACAACGTAACTAGGTGGCTATAAAGGTGCACTACAGGTATCTCCGAAAGTGTCTGTTGGGTTGGCACGAATCGAGACTGGGATTTGTCACTCCGTATGACGGAGAGGTATCTCTGGGTCCACTCGGTAATGCATCATCATAATGAGCTCAATGTGACTAATGAGTTAGCCACGAGATGATGCGTTACGGAACGAGTAAAGAGACTTGCCGGTAACGAGATTGAACGAGGTATTGGGGTACCGACGATCGAATCTCGGGCAAGTAACATACCGATAGACAAAGGGAATTGAATACGGGATTGATTGAATCCCCGACATCGTGGTTCATCCGATGAGATCATCGTGGAACATGTGGGAGCCAATATGGGTATCCAGATCCCGCTATTGGTTATTGGCCGGAGAGGTGTCTCGGTCATGTCTCCATGGTTCCCGAACCTGTAGGGTCTACACACTTAAGGTTGGGTGACGCTAGAGTTGTTATGGGAAATAGTATGTGGTTACCGAAGGTTGTTCGGAGTCCCGGATGAGATCCCGGACATGACAAGGAGCTCCGGAATGGTCCGGAGGTGAAGATCAGTATATTGGACGAAGGGTATTGGAGTCCGTAATTGTTCCGGGGGTACCAGGCTATGGCCAGCATGTCCGGAAGGGTTTCGGAGGCCCCGACAAGCGTTGGGGGGCCTTATGGACCAAGGGGAAGGGGCAAACCAGCCCACTAAGGGGCTGTGCACCCCTCCCAACCCCTCTCACGTAACCAGGAGAGGTGGGGGCGCCACCCCTAGGGCAGCCGCCCCTCCCGGCTTGGGGGGCATGTTTCCTAGGGGGTGGGGGCGCCCAAACCCATCTAGGGTTTCCCCTGGCCGCCGCCTCCTCCTCTAGATCCATCTAGAGGGGCCGGCCCCCTCTCCCCTTCCCCCTATATATAGTGAGGGGGTGGGAGGGCAGCCAGAACCCTTCCCTGGCGCAGCCCCTTCCCCTCACCAACACCTCCTTCCCTCTGTAGTGCTTAGCGAAGCTCTGCCGGAGAACCACGAGCTCCATCGCCACCATGCCGTCGTGCTGCTGGAGTTCTCCCTCAACTTCTCCTCTCCCCTTGCTGGATCAAGAAGGAGGAGACATCCCTGGGCTGTACGTGTGTTGAACGCGGAGGCGCCGTCCGTTCGGCGCTAGATTGGATCTTCCGCGATTTGAATCGCCGCGAGTACGACCCCATCAACCGCGTTCTTGTAACGCTTCCGCTTAGCGATCTTCAAGGGTATGAAGATGCACTCCCCTCTCTCTTGTTGCTAGTCTCTCCATAGATTGATCTTGGTGATGCGTAGAAAATTTTGAATTTCTGCTACGTTCCCCAACAGTGGCATCATGAGCTAGGTCTATGCGTAGATTCTATGCACGAGTAGAACACAAAGTAGTTGTGCGCGATGATTTGGTCAATTTGCTTGCCGTTACTAGTCTTATCTTGATTCGGCGGCATTGTGGGATGAAGCGGCCCGGACCGACCTTACACGTACTCTTATGTGAGACAGGTTCCACCGACTGACATGCACTTGATGCATAAGGTGGCTAGCGGGTGTCTGTCTCTCCCACTTTAGTCGGATCGGATTCGATGAAGAGGGTCCTTCTGAAGGGTAAATAGAAATTGGCATATCACCGTTGTGGCTTTTGCGTAGGTAAGAAACGTTCTTGCTAGAAACCCATAGCAGCCATGTAAAACATGCAACAACAATTAGAGGACGTCTAACTTGTTTTTGCAGGGTATGCTATGTGATGTGATATGGCCAAAAGGATGTGATGAATTATATATATGTGATGTATGAGATTGATCATGTTCTTGTAATAGGAATCACGACTTGCATGTCGATGAGTATGACAACCGGCAGGAGCCATAGGAGTTGTCTTAATTTATTGTATGACCTGCGTGTCAATGAAAAAGCCATGTAATTACTTTACTTTATTGCTAACCGTTAGCCATAGTAGTAGAAGTAATAGTTGGCGAGACAACTTCATGAAGACACAATGATGGAGATCATGGTGTCATGCCGGTGACGAAGGTGATCATGCCGCGCCTCGAAGATGGAGATCAAAAGGCGCAAGATGATATTGGCCATATCATGTCACTTTATGATTTGCATGTGATGTTTGTCATGTTTACATCTTATTTTCATAGATTGACGGTAGCATAAATAAGATGATCCCTCGCAATAATTTCAAGAAAGTGTTCCCCCTAACTATGCACCGTTGCGAAGGATCGTTGTTTCGAAGCACCACGTGATGATCGGGTGTGATAGATTCTAACGTTCACATACAACGGGTGTAAGCCCGATTTACACATGCGAAACACTTAGGTTAACTTGACGAGCCTAGCATGTACAGACATGAGCCTCGGAACACAAGAGACCGATAGGTCGAACATGAGTCGTATAGCAGATACGATCAACATGAAGATGTTCACCGATGATGACTAGTCCGTCTCACGTGATGATCGGACACGACCTAGTTGACTCGGATCATGTATCACTTAGATGACTAGAGGGATGTCTATCTGAGTGGGAGTTCATTAAATAATTAGATGAACTTAATTGTCATGAACATAGTCAAAAGGTCTTTGCAAATTATGTCGTAGCTTACGCTTTAGTTCTACTGTTTAAGATATGTTCCTAGAGAAAATTTAGTTGAAAGTTGATAGTAGCAATTATGCGGGCTGGGTCCGTAAACTGAGGATTGTCCTCGTTGCTGCACAGAAGGCTTATGTCCTTAATGCACCACTCGGTGTGCTGAACCTCGAGCGTCGTTTGTAGATGTTGCGAACATCTGACATACACGTTTTGATGACTACGTGATAGTTCAGTGCATAATGTTAAAATGGTATAGAATTGAGGCACCGAAGACGTTTTGAAACGTCGCGGAACATATGAGATGTTTCAAGGGATGAAATTGGGATTTCAGGCTTGTGCCCACGTCAAGAGGTGTGAGACCTCCGACAAGTTTCTTAAGCCTACAAACTGAGGGAGAAAAAGCTCAATCGTTGAGCATGTGCTCAGATTGTGTGAGTACTACAATCGCTTGAATCGAGTGGGAGTTGTCTTCCAGATGAGATAGTGATGGTTCTCCAAAGTCACTGCCACCAAGCTACTGGAGCTTCGTGATGAACTATAACATATCAGGGATAGATATGATGATCCTTGAGCAATTCGCGATGTTTGACACCGCAAAAGTAGAAATCAAGTAGGAGCATCAATTGTTGATGGTTAGTAAAACCACTAGTTTCAAGAAGGGCAAGGGCAAGAAGGGATACTTCATGAAACGGCAAATCAGTTGCAGCTCTAGTGAAGAAACCCAAGGTTGAACCCAAACCCGAGACTAAGTGCTTCTGAGATGAGGGGAACGGTCACTGAAGCAGAACTGCCCTAGATACTTCGTAGATGAGAAGGCTGACATGGTCGATAGAAGTATATTGGATATACATTATATTAATGTGTACTTTACTAGTACTCCTAGTAGCACCAGGGTATTAGATACCGGTTCGATTGCTAAGTGTTAGTAACTCAAAATAAAAGCTGCGGAATAAACGGAGACTAGCTAAAGATGAGATGACGATATGTGTTGGAAGTGTTTCCAAGGTTGATGTGATCAAGCATCGCATGCTCCCTCTACCATCGAGATTGGTGTTAAACCTAAATAATTGTTATTTGGTGTTTGCGTTGAGCATAGACATGATTGGATTATGTTTATCGCAATATGGTTATTCATTTAAGGAGAATAATAGTTACTCTTTTTTGAATAATACCTTCAATGGTCTTGCACCTAAAATGAATGGTTTATTCAATCTCGATCATAGTGATACACATGTTCATGCCAAAAGATATAAGATAGTAATGATAGTACCACATACTTGTGGCACTGCTATTTGAGTCATATTGGGATAAAATGCATGAAGAAGCTCCATGTTGATGGATCTTTGGACTCACTCATTTTTGAAAAGATTGAGACATGCGAACCATGTCTATTGGTATATATGCATGAAGAAACTCCATATAGATGGATCATTTGGACTCACTTGATCTTGAATCACTTGAGACATGCAAATCATACCACATGGGCAGGATGACTGAAAGGCCTCGTTTTCAGTGAGATGGAACAAGAGAGCAACTTGTTGGAAGTAATGCATTTTGATGTGTGCAGTCCAATGAGTGCTGAGGCACGTAGTGGATAGCGTTATGTTCTTACTTCACAGATGATTTGAGTAGATGCTAAGTATATTTACTTGATGAAACACAAGTCTGAATTTTTGGAAGGTTCAAGTAATTTCAGAGTGAAGTTGAAGATCGTCGTGACAAGAGGACAAAATGTCTATGATATGATCATAGAGATGAATATCTGAGTTACGAGTTTGGCACACAATTAAGACATCGTGGAAATTGTTTCACAACTAATACCGCCTGGAACACCATAGTGTGATGGTGTGTCCGAACATCATAACTGCACCCTATTGGATATGGTGCATACCATGATGTCTCTTATCAAATTACCACTATCGTTTATGGGCTAGGCATTAGAGACAACCGCATTCACTTTAAATAGGGCACCACGCAATTCCGTTGAGACGACACCGTATGAACTATGCTTTAGAGAAACCTAAGCTGTCGTTTCTTAAAAGTTTGGGGCCGCGACGCTTATGTGAAAAGGTTTCATGCTGATAAGCTCGAACCCAAAGCGGATAAATGCATCTTCATAGAATACCCAAAACAGTTGGGTATACCTCCTATTTCAGACCCGGAAGCAAAAGGGATTGTTTCTAGAATCGGGTCCTTTCTCGAGGAAAAGTTTCTCTCGAAAGAATTGAGTGGGAGGATGGTGGAGACTTGATGAGGTTATTGAACCGTCACTTCAACTAGTGTGCAGCAGGGCACAGGAAGTTGTTCCTGTGGAGCCTACACCAATTGAAGTGGAAGTCGATGATAGTGATCATGAAACTTCAGATCAAGTCACTACCAAACCTCGTAGGTTGACAAGGATGCGTACTACGTCATAGTGGTATGGTAATCATGTCTTGGAAATCATGTTGCTAGACAATAATGAACCTACGAACTATGGAGAAGCGACGGTGGGCCCGGATTCCGATGAATGGCTCGAGGCCATAAAATCCGAGAGTAGATCCATGTATAAAACCAAAGTATAGACTTTGGAAGAACTACTTGATGGTCGTAAGGCTGTTGGGTGCAGATGGATTTCAAAAGGAAGACAGACAATGATGGTAAGTGTCACCATTAAGAAAGCTCGACTTGTCGTTAAGATGTTTTCCGACAAGTTCAAGGAGTTGACTACGATGAGACTTTCTCACTCATAGCGATGCTAAGAGTCTGTTGGAACTATATTAGCAGTTACTGCATTATTTATGAAATCTTGTAGATAGGATGTCAAAACATTGTTTCCTTGACGATTTTCTTGAGGAAAGGTTGTATGTGATACAACCAGAAGGTTTTGTCAATCCTGAAATATGCTAACAAGTATGCGAAGCTCCAGCAATCCTTCTAAGGACTGGAGTAAGCATCTCGGAGTGGAATGTACGCTTTGATGAGATGATCAAAGATTTTGGGTTTATACAAAGTTTATGAGAAACTTGTATTTCCAAAGAAGTGAGTGGGAGCACTATAGAATTTTTGATGAGTATATATTGTTAACATATTGTTGATCAGAAATGATGTAGAATTTCTGGAAAGCATACAGGGTTATTTGAAAAGTGTTTTTCAATGGAAAACCTGGATTAAGCTACTTGAACATTGAGCATCAAGATCTATAAGGATAGAACAAAAACGCTTAATAGTACTTTCAAATGAATACATACCGTGACAAGATTTTGATGGAGTTCAAAATAGAGCAGCAAAGAAGGAGTTCTTGGCTATGTTACAAGGTGTGAGTATTGAGTAAGACTCAAGACCTGACCACGGCAGAAGAGAGAGAAAGGACGAAGGTCGTCCCCTATGCTTTAGACGTAGGCTCTACAGTATGCTATGCTGTGTACCGCACCTGAAGTGTGCCTTGCCATGAGTCAGTCAAGGGGTACAAGAGTGATCCAGGAATGGATCATAGGACAGCGGTCAAGGTTATCCTTAGTAACTAGTGGACTAAGGAGTTTTCTCGATTATGGAGGTGGTAAAAGAGTTCGTCGTAAAGGGTTACGTCGATGCAAACTTTGACACTAATCCGGATGACTCTGAGTAGTAAACTGGATTCATATAGTAGAGCAGTTATTTGGAATAGCTCCAAGTAGCACGTGGTAGCTGCATCTACAAGATGACATAGAGATTTGTAAAGCACACATGGATCTGAAAGGTTCAGACCCGTTGACTAATAACCTCTCTCACAAGCGATATATGAACAAACCCCATTGGTGTTGGATTCATTACAATCACATAGTGATGTGAACTAGATTATTGACTCTAGTGCAAGTGGGATACTGTTGGAAATATGCCCTAGAGGCAATAATAAAATGGTTATTATTGTATTTCCTTGTTCATGATAATTGTCTATTGTTCATGCTATAATTGTATTAACTGGAAACCGTAATACATGTGTGAATACATAGACCACAACATGTCCCTAGTAAGCCTCTAGTTGACTAGCTCGTTGATTAATAGATGGTTATGGTTTCCTGACCATGGATATTGGATGTCATTGATAACGGGATCACATCATTAGGAGAATGATGTGATGGACAAGACCCAATCCTAAGCATAGCACAAGATCGTGTAGTTCGTTTGCTAAGAGCTTTTCTAATGTCAAGTATCATCTCCTTAGACCATGAGATTGTGCAACTCCCGGATACCGTAGGAATGCTTTGGGTGTACCAAACGCTACAACGTAACTGGGTGGCTATAAAGGTGCACTACAGGTATCTCCGAAAGTGTTTGTTGGGTTGGCACGAAACGAGACTGGGATTTGTCACTCCGTATGACGGAGAGGTATCTCTGGGCCCACTCGGTAATGCATCATCATAATGAGCTCAGTATGACTAATGAGTTAGCCACGAGATCATGCGTTATGGAACGAGTAAAGAGACTTGCCGGTAACGAGATTGAACGAGGTATTGGGATATCGACGATCGAATCTCGGGCAAGTAACATACCGATAGACAAAGGGAATTGAATACGTGATTGATTGAATCCCCGACATCGTGGTTCATCCGATGAGATCATCGTGGAACATGTGGGAGCCAATATGGGTATCCAGATCCCGCTATTGGTTATTGGCCGGAGAGGTGTCTCGGTCATGTTTGCATGGTTCCCGAACCCGTAGGGTCTACACACTTAAGGTTGGGTGACGCTAGAGTTGTTATGGGAAATAGTATGTGGTTACCGAAGGTTGTTCGGAGTCCCGGATGAGATCCTGGACATGACGAGGAGCTCCGGAATGGTCCGGAGGTGAAGATCGGTATATTGGACGAAGGGTATTGGAGTTCGGAATTGTTCTGGGGGTACCAGGCTATGGCCAGCATATCCGAAAGGGGTTTCGGAGGCCCCGACAAGCGTTGGGGGGCCCTTATGGGCCAAGGGGAAGGGGCAAACCAGCCCACTAAGGGGCTGTGCCCCCCTCCCAACCCCTCTCACATAACCAGGAGAGGTGGGGGCGCCACCCCTTGGGCAGCCGCCCCTCCTGGCTTGGGGGGCAAGTTTCCTAGGGGGTGGGGGCGCCCAAACCCATCTAGGGTTTCCCCTGGCCACCGCCTCCTCCTCTAGATCCATCTAGAGGGGCCGGCCCCCTCTCCCCTTCCCCCTATATATAGTGAGGGGGTGGGAGGGCAGCCAGCACCCTTCCCTAGCGCAGCCCCTTCCGCTCACCAACACCTCCTCCCCTCCGTAGTGCTTAGCGAAGCTCTGCCGGAGAACCACGAGCTCCATCGCCACCATGCCGTCGTGCTGCTGGATTTCTCCCTCAACTTCTCCTCTCCCCTTGCTGGATCAAGAAGGAGGAGACGTCCCCGGGCTGTACGTGTGTCGAACGCGGAGGTGCCGTCCGTTCGGCGCTAGATCGGATCTTCCGCGATTTGAATCACCGCGAGTATGACTCCATCAACCGCGTTCTTGTAACGCTTCCGCTTAGCGATCTTCAAGGGTATGAAGATGCACTCCCCTGTCTCTTGTTGCTAGTCTCTCCATATATTGATCTTGGTGATGCGTAGAAAATTTTGAATTTCTGCTACATTCCCCAACACGGGTGCGGGTGCGTGTTGGGGCTGTCGTCACCGGAGAATAACATGACGTGTGGGGGAATAGAGGGAGGGACTAGCCAACGTTGGAGGGTACGTACGGTAGGGTGGCGGAGGCGCAGCCAGCCATGGGAGGCGGGAGCAGGCGGAGCCGACGGGGTGGTTTGGTTTGGGTGGCTGGAGGAAGAAGACAAGAGATAGAAGATACACGACAGATGTTGGATGTCAATCCAACGGCTGGTAGGCAGAATCGTTTGTTGACTGGCTAGTAAGTCGACACCACCTTGTATAGGCTATTTCCTCGCGGGTCCCAAATGTTAGAATCCAAATCTGTCACGGTCATGCAGCCTTTCCTATGAAAATTTACAGCCCATTTGATGTGCTAGTTCAAAATAAGTTTGTGGGTGCTGGTGGGGGCTAATCACTTGGCTTCTATAATGCACAGTGAGCTCAAGCAGCCGGCGAGAGTGATGTTATTTCCCTTGGTTGGGATTTGTTAGTTGTTACTATATTTCACTCTAAATTAAACGACTGGCAAGCAATTTGCCTTGCTTTAAAGAAATTATGACAGTCACAGCCGAGTTGGAAAGGGCAAGAACATCTAACTCCAGCTTACAAACTGTACAAAAGCACGAGGGTTAATTGTTCACCAGGTTTACAAAAAAACCCAGGTTGAAAAGGGCAACAACATCTAACTCCAACACTATTTTCGGCAGTCACAGTCAAATGGATCGGTCAGGTCCATAGAATGAACATCCTGGGTCGTAAAATTTACTGGATTATGACCACAATATGTTGTAAATAGAAGCCCGGCACATTCAGAAGCTCTTTTGCCCACCTGAAACTCCTTTTTTTGCTCTTCCACATACCCATCCGTCAAAACCATGCTGCTGATAAACTTAAGCCTGATGGACAATAGTAACCTCGCATTCAGCAGGAAGAATGTGACAAATCTAGTGTTTACACGGTTGGCTACATATCGTTCTAGCGTTATTGTCTTCAATCGAATCTCATGAGAAGTGAGAAAATCCCGATGCTTACGAATCCACCGATTGGTTATAACTTTCTTACCCTGTCCTGTTGCCTAAATAGACATGAAGATTGAAAACAGTTAAGGTCTAAAAAAAGAGTGTCGAAAGCCGATGCTTACGAATCCACCGATTGGTTATAACTTTCTTACCCTATCCTGTTGCCTAAATAGACATGAAGATTGAAAACAGTTAAGGTCTAAAAAAAGAGTGTCGAAAGAGCAACAGCTGAACGGTTATTCTAGTACACTATATGCGGGCTTCCAATGTGCGTGAAATTATCACCTTTATATACAACTTCTCCAGACATGGAAAGCATTGCAGCAAGCTAATAATCTTGTTCAAATCAAAACTATTCATTTGGATATATAAGATCTTGACAGAATCCAGCACCATTGATAGGCCATCCATGGAGAAACTCTTCATTGAGCATAGAACATAATATTAGTACAAAATGTGTACTCCAAGATGACATATAACTTATGCGCAGAAATTTAAAATGCAACTTATGGTTACATGTGTAGATGATAATGTAAAGTACCTGAAGAACTGTGGAGCCAAACACCATACTGAAATGAGCACAGAGATCATGTATTACACCCAAGGTCTCCAGTTTAGGCGCAGAGAGGACGGTTATTTGCAACGGTGAATAACTAGAATCAAGGATCAACCTTTGAAGTGAAGGGGCATCTTGGATGATGAGCTGCCTTCCATCAAAACAAATTCCAATTCTTATAAGGTTAGGCGACTTTATTTGGAGACAACCGATTCTAACTGTGAAAACAAGCACCAAGCACTCCAGGGCAGGGCAACTGGAGTGGATGATGCTGTGCAATGAGGCCTCCGATATACGAACCCGCACAAGTGAAAGTTTCTTGAGAAATGGGAGTCGAAGGTTTAGTACCAGATTGTCTGGTAGGTCGCACAGCGTAAAGGTGGCGGTGTGGAGAGAGGAGGAAAACCGCGAGATGGACATCGGTGCTGAGGGCACAGGTAGATGGCGTTCGGTATCTGGTAGGTGATTTCTAGGGGAATAGTAGAACTCAAGCTGTTGTAGTTCTGTGAATTCAGGGGATTTCAGCCAGGCGTCCACCATGCAGGCCATGGTATGCTTGCTCAGGTAGCATGACGGGATGCAGAGGCTTTGAACGGAGCCCTGGTGGGAGGAGATGATGGCTCTGGTGATTTCAAAATCATTGAAGAGAGATAGCTGACGACAGTCAAGATTAAGGGGCACGGCGCGCCATAGAGGGCGCCACCGAATTGAGAGGACTTGGGTGCGGCAGCAAGCCTTGGTGGGGAGAAGCGAGATGATCTCCCCAAGGACGGCGTCCGGGAGATCACTGATGCGGTCCAGCCGAGATTCTACGGGTTCCTGGGATCCGGTGGGGGTGGGGTCGCCGCTTCTCCCCGCGCTTCTGGGTGCGGGATCTACAACAGGCGTCGCCGCTAGCGGTAGCCACATCTTCTGGGCGCTGGGGTTAGCTGACTCCATTTTCCTCGAGGGCGTCGCGTCGTGCTCACGGATTTGAGCAGAGTAACGAATGACGAGCCTAGTTGTAGTGCGAGTGAAGAAGAAGGGGAGCTGGGGGTTTCCTGTAGTTGTGAGGAAGAAAGGGAGCTGGGGTTTTCTGTAGGAGTGAGGTGAGGAATTTGGGGGTACGAGTGGAGCGAGCTGACGTGAGGTGGGTGGGAGTGAGGAGGAAGAAGAACACCCAGGTTTTTTTGGAGGGCAGTGTGCTGGGTGTGGGTAGCGCCTCTCATTCAGTAAATATATGGACTTTTGAATTGATTTTACTGTTTACTAGGGTGGATGGGCTGTTTTGTCTTGGGCCCAGAGAAACAATTACTACTAGTACAGTGGAGACACTCTACAGCTACCTAGAAAAACAATTACTACTAGTACAGTGGATACAATACCGCTTCTGGCTCCTCCTAGGTCATCGAAACGTCTCCCTCTACTGAATGCCGTTATACTTTTGTTCACCGACATGCGGGCCATGCAGCGTGCGGGCCCAAATGCCATCCACCAAATTAGAAGGTAGTATGCAGGCGGAGAGTCACCCCGGTCGTAGCGCGGCAATAACGAGCCGCCGTATCACAAAACCCCACCTCCCCGCAGTCTAAGTTTGACGGACGAAGCAACCATCATTTCACTTTTCGTTGAATCCCCTTCTCCCTCACCATCTTCAAGAAAGGCAACAGTCGCATCTGCCACTGTTCTTCTCTCCCAATGAAGGGAAGGTAAGCGGATCCGTGATGTTGGTATATTTTCTTCAGAAAAAAAATAACTTTTGCAAACCAGTAACCGATCCTCACTCTTTTTTTTTGTTTCATTGTCATTGCGATTGTGTTTTCCTTTCAGTGGTCTCCTAGTATTTGTCAGTTTCATGATGGACCAAGGAGAACTAGGCAAAGATCTTCTGATATTGGAGCAGACGTGGGAGGCTGATCCCCACGAGACAGAGAGCTCCAAGAAGATGGAGGCAGCCACCGAGCCGACCCCAGAT
>NC_057811.1:358204524-358212935 GCF_018294505.1 Triticum aestivum | reverse complement strand
AGCTGGCCAAGGTGATTTTCTTCTTTGCCGATCTCGATTGTGGTTTTTCATCTAAGTATGTGGTGATGAATAATGCAAAATTTTATTAGCTTCGATGCCATGCTATACATAGTGGTTTAAATAACTTGTGTTTCTTATAGTGGAAAGTAATTTAGAATTTGTTTCTGTTTCAATTAGAGCCCTGATGCAAACAAGGATTGTGTGGTTGTACATGTCACTCGCTATGAGGCGGATGACCTGGATATACGCACTGGGAAAACAGAGTTTTTAGGCTGTTGGATCCTGGAAGCCATTTGCGCTTATACCAATGAAGAGTTGTATTCCAGCCTCACTGTTGTCAGGCATGTTGTCTAGGGTGCACTGAAGCACAAGAAGTTCAAAGCTACTCCTTCATTTGTGAGGCATACTGTTCTTGTCAAGCTTACGCGGGAAGATGACGTGGCATGCCTCCACAAACAAGTTTATGAGTGGCAAGGCCACAAGGTTGTCTTCATGAAGGTTCACATGATTGAGTTGCTGCCGGACGTCCTCGATGATGTTCATGGCAAGGTCCGTCTTGTGTCCAGCCCAAATTAGATCGAGGCATGAAATACTTGCCCCAGCTAGTGTTTAATAGTAGTTTGGATTGTGTCGAATTATCCGAACCTTGCCTGTTATCGAGCCCTCTGGGCTAGTACTCTGTTTGAATCCGTCTATGGGAACTGCTGCTACTTTTGTGTGCCCGTGAATCATCGTAATTGTTGCCGAAACAGATGCGTCCTCACTAGTTTTATCATACGAGCAGTGTGTGTTTTGATGAAATAGAATACTCGTTTGAGAACTGTGCACCGGCGTATACATAAGTACTTGTAAACACTGTTGGTGCTACCCCACTTGTAAGCAGTTGTGCAAAACACGGCACATTGGCTCAGCTCGTTTCAACACTAGGCTATCGACCAGCTAACAATCAACAATCTGCTGTCTGACATATAAGCAACTATGTATCTTGTTACAGTGGTTCATGCAGTTAACTGAGGCCACAATGTAAATTCCAAACGTTCACACGCTAGTCCAGCGTTCATGTGGAACACTCACATTAAACTCGGCTTCATAAAAAACTTGAAAAGCATAAGTTAAGCAATTTTATACATCTCAATGATTCATAGAACATAACAAACATATACTTGTTCACAGCAAAAGACAAAGTTGTGAGAAGGTTTGCAAATGAGGAAAAAACAAGCAAGGCTTCTCTGAGCAAAGGGCCTCCCGGCAGGCTTAAATTTCCTGGAGTTCACTCTGGGTTTTTCTTGTTGCCACCATCCAGGGTTAGGTTCTCTCATTCCAGAATAACCAATTATAATTGTGTTCTCAGCTGGAATGCTGAACTCAACCATGTAGTGTACTGACCAGTTGAAATTCTTGTGCATTCCACTAAATTTAAGCACCACTATTTGCAGAAATAAGCAGACCACAATGACTCTTGTCCGCGCACCTATCCAAAAAACCGCCGTGTAGCCGTGCCAACTAGTCCTCGGTCCATGGATGAACTGGTAGAAAGTGCATTCCGGACTAGGATGCAGTTGTTTTCGCTCGTCCCTACACTGGAATCAGGAAGTAAAATGTACGAATCAACTTCTTTTATATTGCGTTGGTCATTCTACCTAGTAACTACCAATGTAGGAATACCTGGAAGACGGGTGGTTAGACGACGGCAACGAGGGATAGCCATCTCATTTTGCGCAGTTCTACTAAAACTGAGGTGTGTGCTTTTGATTGCGTGGATAGAAACGATACGGAGACAGACATCCCAAACCGGTATGGAGACAGACATCCCTGTTTGCGCAAATATGAAATACGGTTATTTAAACAGTGACAGATATTTGTAGTGGTGTATGATTAACAGCATCATCTATTGTGTTATAATTGGCACTAGATTGACAGTATGAAAGTGTCCTGAAGTAAGTAGCATCACATCACATCAACACTGCCACTAGATTAACATGCAGAACAATAGCATTAGTATTACTGTCATGAGAGTAGCACATGGTCAGTAAATGTGCAATCAAATTTGTTCAGTTCCACTGGGATGAAGCAATGTTAGCGGTGTGAGATTTAAGTGTAACTGCAGAAACACAATTCATGGGAAATAAAGCAAGATGGAAGCACTTCATAAAATGGTGGTGGCAGTGCTTCAATTTATAGACGGGACTAGACCATTACTTATAGTGACATTAGGTGGCATTGCTTAATGCTTCATGTGATTTTACATTAACGGTAGCGATATGGGCGTAGGGACAGCAGGGGCATAAAGTGGTGAGGCAGATGTGGTTGCCGAGAGCGGCAAACACTCAGGCAGCATGTCTGCATTTGTCCCATTTTTTATCTCCTCGGTGACATTTTCCTATGTGAGCACAGGAAATCTAGACCTGCTCATTCTCATTTGTGTTGTCCCCCAACACCCGTCACTTTCTTTCCTTTTTCAACCAAGAGATAGGTCCACTTCCCCCCACCCTTCGCCATCCACCATGCTTTCTTCGTCTTTTCAACCAAGAGACCGGTTGGGTAGCCAGTATCTACTACTTTCCCCCGTTTCCTCTTAGAACCAAGTCCTAGATTCATGCTACAGCTTTCCCACTTTCTTCCCTGTTTGAACCAACTCTTAGAGTCGACTGTATGAACTAGCTTTACCTCTAATAATAGTAGAAGTCTAGGTGGCTTTGGAATAGCGGACGGAAGTAGAAAAAGATCCACATGAAGCCAAGTGGGGTGCTAGGGCAGTAGAGCAAGGCAGGTTTTGAAGGAATATATACCTGAGGGTCGTTGGCATGTGGCAAAGACGACGTCGGGAGGCCGCATCTTGGCCACAATACCGCAGGGAGGAAGAAGGGGTCGGAGGCCCTCTGGAGCCGGCGCTCTCTCGGAGAGAACGACACGGCCGCCGGTCGGGACGCGCGGGCAGCCGTTGGTCTCCTCCCTCGCCGCCGACGACAGCGTGAACGATGCACCTACACCCCTGCCCCGGTCGAGGTTGTCCGGCTGGATTTGTGACCAGCCGTGAGCTGAGAGAGAGTGTGGTCACCTATGTCTTGCTTAGATCTGGAGAGCATGAGAGAGTGAACGAGAGGAACCCTAGTAAAGCAAGCGCTAAGGCTCCTGCTTATATATATAGTGGAGTGATTTTGTTGTACCAGCTTCAAAAAATGTGCTCCTACGTGTACCCGCGAGTGGGTGTGAGAGAACTAGTGCGTGCGTGCACCACTTCTCTTCGTGAGAGTACAATATACTATGCCCAAAGAACGTTCGCCACAAGAGTAATAGTATAAGTGTGTGACGTGTGAACTAAAATAAAATGTGCGCGGCGTCTTTTGTTTTTTAGAAGTTCTAAGGTAGGGTGTGAAGAGCACATATGTGTGTGACGTCTACCTGCAGATAGACGGTGGGTGCGAGAGGACTCGGGAGGGTGCGTGTGCGTGAGAGAGAGGGGGGCACGTATCAATGCAATGCATGTGTCCGTAAATCATTATCCGAGAAACGTTCGCCACAAGCCTTTCCCTGACGAACGCCGTAAGAACCGTTAGATCGGCATCCGACAGTGTCAGTTTTGCCATGTCATTTAACAGAACAGCCAATCCTCCTACACACAAATCTTCCATGTGAGTGTTAGCAACTGCCTTATGCTCCCTCCGTTCCAAAATGCAGTGCATATAGCTTTATTGAAAATTCGAACCTCGCAAACTTTTATCGAGTTTTTGTGTAGCAAATTGCACATGTAGAATACCATGTATATATCATTTCATTCATCTTCGAGAGGTAACTATAAAGATGGGGGAGGAGTCTACAAAGAAAGACCATCGTATCACCTGCAGCAATTTCAACCATCCTTTGGTGTGGAGGAATATCATAGGAACTCTATATGATATGATTTTTATAGGATTTTTTCCTTTATAGCCAATTGGTTCATAGGAATAGATTCATATACTCCACATTTCAATGGAAATAAACATGATATCATTTCTATAGCTTTAGAGCCACTTGGTTCATATGAATGGATTCCTATACTCCCATAATTTCAAAGGAAAATAAACATTAGAGTATATTCAATAGAAAGGTTCCTACGATATGAACGAAATTACATCTCTTTTCTAATCCCTCCTCATAGGAATTGAGATACATGGCATCTCTAGATTCAATAGAAAAGTTCCTATGATGTCAACCAAATGACATCTCTTTTCCAATCCCTACTCATAGGAATTGAGATACTCCATGTCATCTCTTTCGCTACAACTTCCATGTATACATCTTCTATTCCTAAATAGCTAGTACAACCCACTAGTAGCTTTTTTGCAAGACATACAACTATGGCACAAGAACTATATAGTGTGCGAATAACTTGAAAGATGGTCGCTGGATGAAGCTAATCCGACAGTGCAGAGATGGCAAATCCGAGCACTACTGGCCATTGGATATCATCAACATTCCACCAGATCTGCCACATGTACAATTTAGAAGACTCCATGGTTGAACTTAAGCATAATGCACAAACCTCAAAACACAAGCACTTCTCCTTTGTTCTAGAATCTTCCATATCATAATTGATTTTTTTTTCTAAATGAATTGCCATTATTTGTTTTTTTACTTTATGCTTTACAATGCACAACCCCATGAATCTTAACATTATTATAAAACTAATTGATTTTGAATGAGATGAACTATAAGAACTAAACGAACATCTACATCATGCATATATGACTCAAAGCTTTACATGCTATAGTGTGTATTTATTCATAATTTGGTTTCGAAATCTCATGCATTCAATGCATGTGTACCTTACTAGTTTTGAGTAGAGTAGCAAACTTCACGCGGCCTCGGGTATATCAAAATGCAGGGCCCATGCATCATTGGCTTTCAGTCGAACCTACGTCCACAATTTTTTGTACGTACTATATCTCCACTGGTCCCCGAACCCAAAATGTTGCCTCGTTCCCCTAAAACCAAGCAGCCCACACATATTTAAGGCGTCGACTCGAACTCAATCCCTCTTCCATTTACTACGACGTGGCCCCGCACTCCCTAGTAGTACTCCTACAAACCCTACCGCCGCACGCATCATCGGTTTTCTTCAAGAGGACGAGGGAGAAGCCAATTTGTAGCGGAGGCGCTTTCAAAAAAAAAGATCTGTAGTGGAGACCCCTACCCTAGGGTGCCCTAGGTAGCTGCCGCACGCATCATTGGTTTTATCTTTTCTTTATGCTCTTGCGCCCTAGAGTGAAATGATGGTTGCTTCGTCCGTCCAGCTTAATGCAGGAAAGGTGGGGCTTTGTGATTTGACCCCTCATCGCTCATTTTCTACTACTACGGTGCTATGACTGGGGTGCCTCCAATTCCAACCGCTGCTCCAAACTGTAATTTGGTGCATCGCACGTGGAACAGGACGGTGGATGAGCCACATGTCAGCCAAAGGGGTCCTGTTAAGTGTGTCGCCATTTCGTGTGCGGACTGACCCTGCTTGAGTCGCTACGCCAACACGACAGGTGCAGCCTACCACTTGGTTTTGCTCCTTGGTGAATCCCGACTATATTGATCTAAAGAGATACGTACTGAACTACCCTCTCCGTTTCATTTTTTAGACGTCTCGGTTTATAGGGCGTGCATGTAGTTCTAGGTCATCCATTTGACTAACTAAATCTGAGTTACTATGTCACAAAAGTATATCATTGGATTATTAAGCGGATGTAGTTTCTAAAAATATAATGTTCATCACATATATAGCCTATTAAATTGTCAACCTAGAACGACATGCATGCCATGTAAACCGATACAGAGGAAGTATAGTAGTAAAACTGAGGTGATTTTACCGAGCGATCGGCAGGGGAGCATGGCCTGTCATGCGGTCCCACGTCTCATGATATACCAAGGCGATGCGCGTGTCCCTCTTGAGGAAAAAGCAATACTACGTGGTTTGAGATGATGGTGAACCGAAGTGTGAAATAATGGTTGCTTCGTCCGTCTAGGAAGGTGCGACATTGTGATTTGACGTCTCATTGCTCATTACTACTACTACCGGGGCGGTACGACTGGGGTGCGTCCCCCTGCTGTTCTGCACTGTTATTTGGTGCTTGACACGTCGACCCGGTTGCTATATGTCCCACATGTCGGCGACAGGAAGTACAGAATTCATGAAAGCGGGCGTCGTCGGAGGAGTACAAGACACGGCTTGGGTTTTTGCTGCTTTGCGCGATCCATTGATACAAACCCGGACTAAAAAAAGGCGAGGGCGGGTCTTTTCCCACGCGGCAGGCAGGGTAGTTTGGCATAGTCTGTTCGAGGCAAGGAGGCAGGAAGGGAAACAAGCAAATAAAGGTTGAGCGACTTAGTTTTGGGAAAATCTGATTTTACGGAGTACGTACCCACTAGGGTTTATAGGGCTCATCTAAAAAACATTCGTTTTTCCGTTTTATAAGTCTCAATTCTACTACTAGTAGTAGTACCATCACATGTTGGATTTCGAGGTGCGTTTGATCACCCGATGCAAGCCATGTCAAGAGAAAACTCACCATGCATGTAGAAGTTCATGGAAATTTAGTGGTCATTCATGCATTCGTTCTAATTAATGCCTCGGTAAACATAACTTCTTGAGAAAAACGAGCGTACTAATTACTTGTGCAAACTAGGAGTACAAAATTAATTCGACCACTCACCGTCTACCTTGGTTGGAGAGATTTTGAAATTGAGCCATAAACTGGAAAGGAGGGAGTAGTAACTTTTGTCTCGATTACTATTTGTGGCCTTGTATAGATGCAAAATGTATTTTTTTATAGTGGCCTTGTATAAGTAAATGGAGGGAGTACTAAAGGACATATATATTCCAAACAATATGATAATCTCTCTAACCAAGGTAGTAGGGACGAGGAGTAAACGGAGGGAGTAGTAAAATTTTCTCCTCGTCCTGCGAGCCACCGGGCGCGTGGGCGAGGGAGCGGGCGTAAGGCGTACAGTACTACTACTAGTAAGCAAGCTTAACCTCATCTTGCGAGCCATCGTGCCCGTGGGCGGGGGAGACGGCGTACTAAGCAAGCTTCTCCTCATTCTGCGAGTTGACGGGATACATCAAAAGTACTCCAGAGTATAGAGCCTTGCCTCTAAGGTAGGCCCCACATGGTTTGCTTATTTTTTAACATAACGCGTCAGGTCGCAATTTGTTTGTTCACCCGTGGTAGACGATCCTCCCTCCACCAAGTGGACAACCAGTACACGGTCAAATTACCACGTGGGCTGCCTTTTCGTACAGAAATGAGCTCCACCATGTACCCGCGCGGGTGTGGTTGGGAAAGAGACAGGAGTACGTGCGCCGTGCGTGCACCTCTCCTCTTCGTGCACGTCCCCCACCAACGTGGGTGTGTGTGAGAGATACAAACCTAGACAAATGGCTTGTGCGGAATAACTACTCTTTGTAAGCCATTGTAAGAGTGGACAAAATGGTGAAGGAGGAGATAGGGGAGCGGCGGAGGTGTGCGATTCTTGGCCGGTGTTTGCCTCGTTTAAATAGGAGATTAAATAGACGGCGGATGGGAGGAGCTCGGCCGGCGTTGCATTTAATGCCGGCCCGGTCATGAACGGACGTGTGTCCAGAGTGGGTTTCTCGGCTTCCACACGGGCGGGTTTCATGGAGGCGTTTGAATGCGGCAAGGAGGCGTGTTCAGTCGGGCGTGCAGCGAGTGGGGCCCTCGACTCTGACGTAGGACACCGCTCCGTTCTTCCACTGACGTGTGGGCTCTTTGGGTACATGGCCTGCATGTCAGTGACCCAACGCAGGCAGCGCACAGCAGAGGAACCTTTGGTGGGCCAGGGCGGTCAGAAGCGGGCATTTCATAAACCGATGATTGTTCATTGACTGTGACGTCATCCTTTTCATGTAGATAAGCCTACTATGTTGATAGCCCGTTCGATACGTTGTGATTCATAAAGGCCGCTGCAAACATCAATGTTCTGCTTATCATAGATAAGATTGATTAATACCCGTAACAATCCATGTCCTTAACAAAGCGTGCATGCACGTATAGGTTGAGCGTGTGTCTTGCGTTGTGTGCTGTGTGCATGCAGGCGTGCGAGTGTTGCGTGCGTGCAAGGGTACGTTTCAGTGTTGCATGCATGTGTGCGTACGTGCGTGTGTTCGTGAGTGCATGTGTATGTGTTAGTGTTGCACGCCTGCATGCGTGCGTGTGTTCGTTATGTGTACGTGTTAGTGTTGCACGCCTGCATGTGTGCGTGCATGTGTACGTGCGGGGTGAGGCTACACGTTAGTTGACTGACTTTTTCATCTCTGGTCATTAGATTTTCCAGCCGTTGGATACGAAATCAAGGGCCTGCAGTTTATCATCAAACTCCACCCCTAAGCCGCCAGCCACCACCGGCCGAACCGCCGGCCCCCGCGC
>NC_057811.1:358178434-358204165 GCF_018294505.1 Triticum aestivum | reverse complement strand
TCTGCCGATGCACTGGCTATCCCTCTAGGCCCCCCCGCACCAAGCTTTTTCTCCGGCGATCCCCACCCCACCGCCCAATCAACGCGCCCCCCACCGCCGGCGACTGCCAACCAGAGGTCTCACGACTTCGAGTACCCACCGACCACTAATTTATTACCATTTCTGTCCTTCATATACGCGCTGACGGGTGGGCCCTATGGTAATGTGCGCTGCTGAATGTGGACCATTTGACTGGTCAATTGATCGTGTCATCAACAAATTACGGAGCTGTATGGTGAGCCAGTGACCGTATTATCACCCTAAAATGTATTTTATTAACACAGTACAGACTCAAACTACCATTTCTTTCTTTCATATACGGGCTAACAGGTGGGCCCCATGGTTACGCGCCCCGATGGTGCAACACTAGTTGCGCCACGTGGAACATTTGACTGGTTAATTGATTGTGTCATCAACAAAATACGGAGTTGTACGGGTGAGCCAGTGACCGTATAATCATGACATGTATTTTTTTAACACGGTACAGACGCAAGGGCTCATATATACGCGCAAGCACTCACCGCTATAAGCGCACACACGCACACCCTACCCCTATGAGCACCTTCGAGAGAGTGAGCCAGCATATGATCTTGAGATTTTACGAAGTCACCATAGGTTCCTCGTAGTCGAGTGGAACGTCTCCTCCCATTGAACGCACATCGCTGGAAAATACTAAAATTAACCCAGGATAAATGCGAGTACCGGGACTTTAACCCTGGTGGGCTCGAGAAACCGCTGTCCTCCTAACCATCCAACCACATGTTGGTTAGCACGACATAATGTATGTGGTGACCGTGATGAGCTTATTCTGAAGTCCAGTGACCATATCGTGCTTTCGCTTCAAATACAATGACTGTAAGTGTCGTCAACAAAATACGGAGCACGCATCAAATGCAAAGTCCGTCAGTGTCATCAAGAAAATACGGAAACGTATTGTGAACTAGATACAGTATGATCACCACGAGAATGTATACAGTGACCGTAATGAGCATATTCTGAACTCCAGTGACCGTATAGTGCTTTAGCTTGAAATACAGTGACCGTCATGCGTGAATGTGTCGTGGGCATGCATACTTTTAGAGGGCCGAGAGATAGTTTGTGTGTGTATGTGAAAGTGGTGTAGAAAGAGGGGATGTCCCGTGGAGACAAGGAGAGATATGCCCTTCGTTTCTCTTTCCCGTGACTAAAATTTTAGGAGAATATATAAACATTCACAATGCAGAACAAATATTTTTGGATGCACTATGCAATTAACTTTCATGTATAACATTGTACTATTGTATATGCTTATTTTCTTAGTGGCTGATTGCGTGTGTGGTGTGGTGGGCACATCATTTATAAATGTGGTGGGTCAACATGAGGACTCATGGGTCGGTTCCATCCTACGCCACATAGGTTGGATCGAGACGCGTTATATGAAGACCCATGTGGAGGACTCGGCGTACAACACGAAGCTAGCTACCAGAGTCACAGAGGACTTTATCCCCATTGGTGATAAGCCGACTATATATGATTTGTAACCCTAGGGCCCCAGTATGTTATAGAAGCTTGGGGGCTAGTGCGTCGATAGTATACACACACGCACAATGCCTGGTATTCACGTGTACTTTGTACACACCCCTATCACTAATATACAGTACCAGGAGTAGGCTTTTTCCTCAACTGCAAGGGTCCAAACTAGGGTAAAACTTTGCCTCGTATTACCATCCAGCCTAACAGTCAGGGATATCCTACCGAATGATATGATGGAATCATATCTGCCAACTACTAAGAGAGAGGTGTGTCTGGGGGGGGGGGCAATGTGTGCGAGAGAGGCCTAAAGATAATGTGCGTGCGGGAGACAGGTAGGCACATATATGTGCGTATAGAGGGCTAGTAGAGACCGTGCGTGTGTATATATGCATGTGAGAGAAATAGTGTTTTCCAACTGAGATTAGTGAAAAGAGTGGTACATAGTAGTCAGAAAGAGAGAGAGAGATACAAAGAGAGCATGTGCGTGAGACTCTCCGACACCCCGAGAGAGATTGTGAGCATGTGTGAAAGAGAAATGCCGATGCATATAAAGTGTGTGCACTTATGCGGTAGATAGAGAGATATATAGCGCGTTTGTGAGAACGGGCCGAGGCATAGTGCATCTACGTGTAAAAGGTTGTTCTACGCATTAAATTAAAATATAAATGGCAGTATTATTTTTGGATGAGACCATGAATTTTGCAAATTTTGTATGGACGAAAATCGGTCTATCAGACACCCATAATCTATTGAATTCTAGCATGTGCATGTGTTTATTTCATATTATCGATCCATAGAGTGAGAGCGGTTTGAAATACAGGCAATGGATTCTTTTGCAATTCATATATAAACATTAATTAGTGCACTCCATGTTGTTAGTGTGAAGCACTTTATACATTTGTCACTTGCATGGATACATTCCAAATTGCTAGCTACGAAATAGAATACATGTCGAATTCAACATAAAGGGGGTTCAAAGATTCGAATTCATAGGAAGTGCATTCATCTATTTGAACTCGAGATAATGGCATTTGTAAATCAGATGTAAAAGGGGGCATCAATCTTTGTTGTGCGTTTGAACATGCTATATATATTCATACGCATGTCTAACTTTTTTTTTGCAACCAAGGAAATTATACCTGGAACCATGCATGAACTGAGGTAAGTTGCATATTTTTTAATATATACTCATGTACAATGTATATTCAAATGTACCACCTCCATTCTAAAATAATCGTAGCTTTAGGATTTTCAAGAGTAAAGATTTGTGAAGTTTGACAAATCCTGAATGTTCAATTGAAGAGAACCGAAAACGTTAATGCTTCTGCTCCCAAATATTGAACAAAGCGCCAAATAAGCCTCTGGTCACCCGAAACCGCGCGAGACTAATGTTTGGTGGTAGGAAATTACTATCCTGACTCTGGCCCGTGTAGCCTATCAACCCGATGTCCAAAGGTCTAAACCGGGGTAGGTTTGTAACTTCACCAAGACGCCAGTCTCAACCGCCTTCGAGAGGCATTCATACGCCGTGGGCGCCTAAACACCCATGCGCTCAGCCAAAATCTATCCCGCCCACATTTGGGACACCTGAGATTACTGTCCTACCCCCAACCCGCAATATGTCCGAAATTTTAGATGGAGGCAAAGTTTGTAACTTTCCCCAAATTTCAAACAAGCGCGTCCCAAACTGAAACATTGTTCCCCTTAGTTCCCTGCCTCCCTCCGTTTTCCCATTCATACTCCGTGGGCACCAAAACACCCTCTCCACCAGCCGCGAAACCCCAGCCTCCTCCGTCCTCCACCCCATAGCGCCCAATCCACCGTCGCCCTCCTCCATCACGCCGGAGCCGGTACCCCGACGTCGTCGTCCAACGCAACCGCAACCACAACGCCCTCAAGGACTTAGCAGCTGAAGCCGAGGTAGAGCTGCCTCCACGACGCCGACGCCGACGTGCGCCGTACCAGAACTACTCTGACCACGCCGTCATGCGCCTCGCTGCAGCCGCTCCACTGTCGCAACCGTCCACCGCACCGCAGCTGTTCCCGCTACGCCGTCGTTCGCCGCCTCGGATCTGCTTCCCCGCCGCCGACAGACGGCCACCGCACCACACTCAACAACTTGGCCATGGGTTCGTCCAAGGCTGCACCGCCCTCCACAATTTCTCTTTTCAAGGGAACCACAAGAAGATCGTTGGAAAAACAGAAGGACACATCACTGCCAGCAGAAAGAGGTACTCCTCTTCCCTTATTCGTGCAAACCTTACGTCTCTGCTCACACCATATTCATCCCACGAAAGAAACTAGTTGAGCGCTTCTTACTGCATCTTCTTCGTGATACTAAAAGCACAAGGTTTCCTCCCTTTACTATTTCACCTTTGCTAGAGGTCAGTAGCCTGCCTGGATTTCAATTCAGGGTCAGTCGAACCGCAATTAAAAGAAGCAGCACCCGCTTAGGCGCGCGGAGCACCTAGTCCACATGTTCGCCAGGGAAGCAGCGCAGCGGTGTCTATCATAGGGGTGTGGGGCGTAGGATCTGCTTGCGCCCGATCTGGAGGTTGGCGGGGCTTGAATGGATGGCCGAGGGGCGGTGCCAAGCACGGCGGTGCGGTGAGGTCAAGGGGAGGGCGCAGGCAGGGGACTGGGCCGGTGGTCGCTGCCGTTTCGAGGAAGATCGTCAACACTGACTGGCTGGAGGTAGATGAAGGTGATCTGCCCGTTCTTTGTACATCGGACGGTGCAGAAAAAATGGACTGACCTATTTGTTTTCAGTCGAATGTTATTTTCATATAATCCTGTAGTAATTAGTGTGCCATGCATGTTGTAGAGCTATCATATTTCTCCCGTCATTTATTTCTCGCCGACCTGCTATCTGCTACCTTTACACTGGACTAATTGTGCACACACTTCACCCATACTCACACTATTGTTTTTTTATGCATGGGTATTTCAGACTCTGACGCAGTGTTGATCAATGCTGAAAAGAAAAGACAGAAGTCGCTCTAGTGTAATTCGAAGATAAGCACTAAGCTTTTCAGCGGTCTAAAGGATGCAGTGTCAGCAGTTGGCGACAGTAAACGTAGCTCTGCAGTTGATGATCTCAATTGCCACACACAACCATCCCAGGTGCTTGCTTTAACTTCGTGCTGTCAAATGTGGTTGCATGTTCCATATGGTGTCTAGCTTGTATTGCTTCCAATTTGGTTAAATTGCATCTGCTTACTTTACACATTATACCTTTGATAATGACATGCCTTCCTGTTTTTGATACATACTACATATGTCTATTAACCATGTTCGTACATCAAACTAATGCTCTTTTGTATCCCTCGTCAATCACTTATGATGAGACAGTCACCCGAGTGGGTTACTGTGAGACGCCATACTCGTTTAAAGAGTGCAGTGTCATCCTCCCCACATGATTCTCAAGAAACAGCAAGGCTAAATGAAGATAGTCAACGTAGCTCTCTAGTTGATGACCGCAATTCCCCCACACCACCATCACAGGTGCTTGCTCTAACTTCGCAGTGTGATATGTGGTTGCATGTTGCATGCGGTGTCTAGCTTGTAATGCTTCTAATTAGGGTAAATTGCATCTGCTTAGTTTACACATTATACCTGTGAATATGACATGCCTTCCTATTTTTGGTACACACTACATCTATGTGTTAACCTTGTTCTTACATGAAACTACCTCTCTTCTGTATCCTGCATCAATAGCTTACGATGAGTCACCTTTATTCGTTGCATATTGCATATTATTTCTAGCATGTTGCCATGTATTGCTTCTAATTTGGTCAAATACATTTGTTAGGGCACCCTTTTAATTTGGCAGAGTGATATTGGTTTCATCTTTCATATGGTTTCTAGCTTGCGTTGATTCTAACCAGTTCAAGCACATTGTGCTTGGTTTACACTTTATACATCATACATGTCAATATGTCACGCCGTCCTATTTTTCATACATATTCCATCCTCCTATCATGCGGCTGCCTTACATGAAAGTAGTGTTTGTCAGTATCATGCATCAATGAGTTCTGAAGAGCAAATTTTATTCCTTTTCTTGTGGGTTTGACTTGACAAGGCAAAATCAAGAAAGAGGAAGGAAAAGAGTAAGGAAGGCGATGATGGTGGTCCTCTGCAGCAACGTAAATGGAGCATCTGTACCGATTCTCCTTGTACTGATAGTGCATTACAAGGTCCAAGTCTCCGCTCCCCTACTCCACCATCCAAGGTGCTTGCTCTAACTTGGCAGTGTGATATCTGGTTGCATGTTTCATATGGTGTCTAGCTTGTATTGCTCCTAATTAGTGTAAACTGCATCTGCTTAGCTTACACATGATACGTGTGAATATGACACGCTTTCTTGTTTTTGGTACATACTATATCTGTCTATCACACCATGTTCTTACATGAAACTACTCTTCTTGTGTATCCTGCATCAGTCACTTATGATGGAACACCTTTAAGTTGGCAGTGTGATATTGGTTTGCGTCTTGAATTGTCACAGCCCCAGATCAGTCCTTGCTTGATTTTTCTTGCCTCCATGCATCATGTTTAAATTCAAATGAAATTTGAATTGAGGAATTTCCAAAGCCTCAGAAACCTTTTAAAAATGATCAACATTAAAATCTTCTCAAAGAAGCCTAAGAAAATGTTCCTGTTAAACCTTGAAAAATATTGGCAAGAATAAAATTCAAACCAATATTTTTGGAAGGTTTAACATAATTATTTTGGGCCTTTGAATTAATCCAATAAATATTTGAATTGGATCTATATTTGTTATATAATAAATATATGTTCAATAATTCTGGAAACTGTTGTGTAGCTTTGGATAAGTCCATTTGGTTTACACAATTATTTTCATGAATTTTGAAAAATGGTTTGGTCTTTGAACTGAATCAAAACATAATAGCAAAAATAGAAAACAGTACAAATTATTAACAAAGAGAGAGAGAAAGGCCAGGGGCCACTTACCTGGCGCCCACCCGCGGCCCAGCAGAGGCCCAGCCCACCTGGCACTGCCAGTCATCTCCCTCCTCACGCCAGGAGGACAGGAGCGCGTGGCCGCGGCGCGCTGGCACGCGCCTGGCCACCTCCTGCTTGCCGCCGAACGCCTAGCGCTGGCTACGGACGCCACGCACTCTCCCGCGCGTCCCTCGACCGCTTGCTCGTCCCCATCCCCTCTCTGCTCTCTCTCCCTCTCTGCCCGAGTGGAGCTCGTCGACGCCGCTCGCCGTTGCCGTGGCCACCGAGCCCCCCTCGCCTAGCTAGGATGCCCAGCAGCTCCGCCACCTCGCGCTACGCCTCTCCACCGAAAGAAGCCACTCCGAACGCCCTGCAACGACTTCATCATTATCGTCTTCGAGCTTCGGCCGCCGGCAACCCCACCGTCGATTCGGCGCCGCCAGGACCTCCCCGGGCTCGCTGACCTCCTCTTCGGCATCGCCGTGAGCCCCTGCTCCCAAGCCCTCTCTCCCCTCTGTCGATTTCCTCCTCTAGCCCCTTTGGCCACCCCGACCGAAGCTCGCCGCCGTGGCTAGAGCCCACCTCCGCCGCGTCTGAGAGAATCACCGTCCTCAGCACGTTTGCAGGAGCACCTAGCACCCCACCGCTCGACCTGCCGTGCGCCACAACGCCGGTTCCGAGCGTAACCGAACTCCGGCCGCCGCCTGCCATCGTTGCAGCCGTCATTTCCGGCCTCCTCTCGCCCAACCGCCTGCTCCGATGGATGCGCGCAAGCGCCAGCAACCCGTAGCCGCAAACCGCTCGTCGATCCGTGCCCTATAGCGCGAACCCGAAGCCCTCCGCCGTGCTGCATGCTCGCCGGCGACCAACCCCGGCGGCAGCCGACGTGGCATCGTCATTAGTACTAATGACGGGGCTAACTAACGTCCTCTGCCACTGACAAATGGGCCTCGCGCCCTCAATTAATCACAGGTTTATCCCCTGATTAGATTAAGCTAATGCCCGTGGCCCCACAGGTCAGTTTGACCTAGCCACGTCAGCATTGACCCGGTCCCACGTGTCAGCCTCTGTTCCTGCCTTGTCACACTGACATACGGGACCCACGCGTCAGGTTTGACCTGGACTATGGCCCGTTGACCTGCTGACGTCACACCTATGTCATGCTGACGCAGTAAAACATTTTCTGAATTTAAGTTTATTCAGGAAATTCCAGAAAATAGTATAAACTTCCAAAAATCATATAAAATCAACCGTAGCTCAGAATGAAATAATTTATATATGAAAAATTATCAGAAAAATGCAATCTATCCATCTGTATCATTTTCATGCATGTCAAACTAAGTTATACCTGCTGTATAGGTGAAAACATGATAATGACATTACAAATGCTAAATGTGGAGTTTGCATATGAACCCTTAGTTCATATGGACCTCATTTAAACTGTTGCTAGATGCATTAGTGTAAATCATAACATTCTTGACATGTCATGATCATGCATCATATTGTGCATTGCATTGATTGTGTTCTTCCTTGTATGCCGGTATTTGTCCCCTCTCGATAGCCGTGATTCCGACAATGAGTTCGATGACACCGATGAAGAACTATAATATCTTCAGAAGTGCCAGGCAAGCAAAACCCCCTCGTTCATTCTGATACAATCCCACTCTCTCGCTCCTGCTCTCTTTTACTGCATTAGGACAACAACGATTCAATTGTTACATGCTGCGGTAGTTGAACCCCTTATCCTCTGCATGACCTGTCATTGCCACAGTAAATAGATGAAACCCACTAGCATGAGTAGGAGTTGTTTGAGCCCTGATGTGCCTACTCATTCATGCTTGTTTGTCATGCCTGCTATTGCTTAGAGTTGTGTCAGGTCTGATTCATCGGGGATGAATTGGAGTCGTGTGAACATGTCCAACTATGTGTTAGCTAAGTGTGTATACACGATTTGGTAAAGGTAGCGGTGAGAGGCCATGTAGGAGTACATGGTGGGTTGTCTCATTGAAGCCGTCCTCAGGAACTGAGTTCTGTGTTTGTGATCCATGATACAGTTACTACCACGCATTGGGCCCGAAACCAATGGACCCTCTCGGCTTCTTAATCACCCTTGTCCTCTGTCCAGGAGTTGCAAGTAGTTTCTGGTGTTTGTAGTATGCTGGAGGCCGTGGGCAACGCTGACCGGAGGGGTGGGCTGTGATGCGGTAGGCACGTGGCACGGTGTACCGGGCGCCCGTTTGGTGTCACGGGAACCCTGCACACATCGTTCGGGGCCGTATGTGGAAACCTCGGCCGGACTCCCTACGGATGGAACCTGAATAGGCGATAAACCTGGACTAGAGACTTGAGTGTTTAGGTAGGCTGTGGCCGACACCCTCGCTGGGCTTCTGCTTGAAGGTTGCCGAGTACATGTCGTGTAAACGGCGGTAAGTGGTGAGAGCGTGTGTGTCGAAGTACACCCCTGCAGGGTTAACATCATCTATTCGAATAGCCGTGTCCGCGGTAAAGGACTTCTGGGTTGCCTATAACAGTTCATAGACAAGTGAAAGTGGATACTCTAAAATGCGCAAGATAAGCGTGAGTGCTATGGATGGCGTTCTCGTAGGGAGACGGGAGCGGATCCATAGTGGAGTATTGATATGGTGAATATGTGGACTCGTGTGTGCCACCTCAAAAGAATTGCTTGCAGTCGTAGTTCAGGTTAGCCACTGAGTCAAAGCTGGCTTGCTGCAGTTAAACTCCACCACCCCTTTTGTTGATACCGATGCATATGTAGATAGTTCTGATGTAAGTCTTGCTGGGTACATTTGTACTCACGTTTGCCTATTTTATGTTTTGCAGAGAGACGTCAGTCTCGCTAGTAGTGCTGTGTGGACTTTGACGTTTAGCTTGTTACCTCAGCTACGATCTTGTGCCCTCGACAGGATCTGGTAGATAGTCAGGCTTCTCAGCCTTTTTCATTTGTAGTTGTCTGTACTCAGACAAGTTAAGCTTCCGCATGTGCTTGTTGCTTGTATGCTCTGAATGTTGGGTCATGAGACCCATGTTTGTAATATCTGGCTCTTCGGAGCCTAATGAATAAATACTCTGAGTCGTAGGGTCTTGTTGTGATGCCATGTTGTATTTGCACATATCGAGCATATTGTGCGTATGATTGAAATGCTTGGTATGTGTGGGATTCGACAACCTAGTTGTTTATCCTTGGCAGCCTCTCTTATGGGTAAATGTAGTCTTGTGCTTCCATGAGCCATAGTAGTCCGCTACAGCCCAGTTCAGCGGAGTCCTGCTAGCCCAGCACTACTGCTCCGGAACACTTGACCGGCCGGCATGTGTTTCACTTCGTTCCTGTGTCTGTCCCTTCGGGGAAATGTCACACGGTGACATCCGGAGTCCTGCCTAGCCTGCTATAGCCCGGGTTCCCGGGGTCCTGTTAGCCCAGTGCTACAGCCCGGATTCGCACGCTGCTGACCGACATGCTCGATGTTGATTCATGTATGCCTGTCCCCGTACGTTAGTGCCACTTTGGGTTCACGACTAGTCATGTCGGCCCGGATTCTCTGTCATATGGATGCTAGCGACATTATCATATACGTGAGCCAAAAGGCGCAAACGGTCCCGGGCCATGGTAAGGCGACACCCGTGGGAATACCGTGCGTGAGGCCGCAAAGTGATATGAGGTGTTACAGGCTAGATCGGTGTGACTTAGAATCGGGGTCCTGACAGCGTTGGTATCAGAGCCTGACTGCCTGTAGGATTACCAAGCCAAACTGGTCGAAGTTGAGTCTAGAAATGCTTTAGTTATATAAGGGAATTGATTGTGGAAGGGAACGTAAGGCTCTTTTTACTCCTTTACCTTATGCCCTTCTGATCTGAGTCACCCTCTTCTCTTCTACGGGGATTAAGAACTAGGCTTCTCATCTTTCTATCAGGATCACGTGTTACTAATCCGTAGACTCATAGGACTGTTGGATTTAAGCTTCATTTCAGTTCCTACTACTTTCGTGTATCCATAGCTGGCCTCAAATTCTTGATATTGTGATGATCGAGTGGTTACGCCACCATTTTGCAGGATGTCTTAAATCTTTTTGAGCATTTACAGCCGTTATGCTGTCCGAGTCATCCCGGTCTCTAAATAGTCTGATGCATTTGCAAATCCCTTCTTTCCATTCTCGATGTTCCTTGGGCCAGATTAATCACACTAACCAGTGTGTTGAGGTACTCCATTACCTCGTCATATATGTTGGAGCTATTATTATGACCCCAGTCGTCTTAGAGAACCACTTAGTAATCTAGCAATGCTTTGCATTCCCAGTGTGCGGATTCCGGCCATTATTCTCGAAAGCATCCCGTGATGCCATTTAGTTAGTGGGCATTCTATTTCTGGGTTCTTGAACCCAAGATTCACTCTACTTAATTCGTGTAGCTAGTGTTTGCTCGTTCCTTTAGGATATTAGTAACCTTTGTGATAGTCTTCGAGGTCCGTGGTATATCGTTCTTCCAAATACCATGAACCATTCTTGGCAGGAGTTCTTTTGGACGAAAAGATCACAACCAGGGCGCTCTTGAGGAGTACTCCATTCATATTGTGACTCTGCCAGTCCTTCCTCCTCTGCATGGGTTATCCGGAAGAAATATGTTGAATTTGTTCGACATACTAATCCATGCATCCACAACTCAGAAAAACATATGTTCCTTTGGGTTGTCCCTCTTTAGTTATTTTCCGACCTTCGTCTATCAATTGATAGTCAGGAGTAATTGTGCATTTGTGTTATCAATGCCTATTATTCTTGTGGTCTGTCAAGCCATTCTAATCCGGAATGACTAGGAGAAACAAACTCCAGTACCTCGTCCATCTCTGGGATTGGGTCAAAGTAGTTGTATTCCGCAGATCAAATGCCTAACCAGCTTTTGTTCTGTTCTACCTTCGAGTATTACCCCCTTATGTCGAGAATATCGTAGGAATTGCACCACCTTTTGTGAATTCTTGACACAGTTATACTCCTCGCCATCATCAGTCATTTCTTGGTCCCGTGTTGTTGCAACCGAAATGCCGACAAGTGAACTATGATGTGTGAAATTTATACTCCTAGCAACTCCGTTGCTTGGTAGTAAATGGACAATATTCTCATTCTTAGCATGTTGGCTATTGAATCATCATTCTAAGGTTGATCGTGCTACCTAGTCCTTATTCCCGGTGCACTTTTCGATCAATGAGTTAGGATAGTGTCAGTCCTTGCTTATTCGGTCATATCATCTTGCCCTGAAAAGCAAGATTGTTCTCGATCTTAATAACATGTCGGTGGATCGTGATTTTCCAAATATCTTCTTGGAAGTACCACCAGGTTGTCCCTGACCGATATGTTGAGTTCGTGAACAAGTTGGTTTCCTGTAAACCACCCCTTCTCCAGGAAACCGTGTTGGATACCCCTGAGCTAGTTGGTCAAGCTAAACAACAACTTGGAGAGTTGGAAGATAAAAGCTTGCCTGGCTTAGTTCATCTTAAGGGATATCTTGTATGTGTGTTGAAGAAAGATGTTATATTCATTGATCGATCCTCGTGATCAGCTGTTGGACCTATTGTCGTATCAAGACTTTGATTTGAGTATGGGCTATCATCAAATCAAATCAGAACCAACGATGTTCATAATGTTGTCTTACTCGTGGTTGATCCCTCGAGCATACACCATTATATCTTTTGGGTCTGACCAATGCTATCACTTGTTCACATAATTATGGAAGTCCATCTCCATTGGAATTTTGATAAATTGTTGCTGAGCCCATCAGCAACATTCTTATCTTCTCCATGACTCGTGTTGAACATTAAGTTAGTGTTGGAAACTTGTGCTAGCATTTTCTTCGTGCTATCATGAAGGATATGTTTGGATGAAAGAAGTGACTTCCTCTGATCCACGTGCATTTGGTGCAAGTTGCCGCCGTGAGTCCGAGAAAGCTTGTTTTTTTTTCTCTGGAACCATCCCAAGTCAGTCATGCACGTGCGAAGTATGCCATGGTTTGATAGGCTCGCTACCTCCATTCTATATGTGTTCCTAGCACACCAAGCCACTGACTGATTTGTTCAAGGAGAAGAAGTTCCTTCTTAAGAGCATGCCTTATGCGAGGACTTCGATATCCTCGATGATGGTTCCCCTCCTGAACTCGGTAGTGTTTTATTATAAGACTACCATGTGATCATGCTTTTCTGGGACAACGTGCTCACATGTATGTAGCAGAACCAGCTCATGTTTTGGAGCTTGCTATCGTAGTTCATCCCCTGAGAATCTCGCAACGTCATCTCGTCGATTTGTGTTGCAAACTTTCATTTTTCCTTCTAGACTTGATGAGTCTGGAATATCCTGACACCAACCAGATCTGAATCTCGGGCAGATATGATGGTTGGAAACATTTTCCAAGAATTATAATATTGGTCTCTCGATAACCGGTAAAGTGGATGTCGTCGCCAACACACCCAGCCGGAAGACCTATTATGGTAGTATCTTGATTGAGTAAGTTGGCCACCTCCCCATAAGGATTTCTTAGGATTTATTCCACTAGTTATTCCCTATCGATTCCTATGCTCCCGAAGTCCGACCTACTACTTGATGTTCAAGATTCCAAACCACATCTAATGGGTTACGCTAGAACATCAAGGAGAACATTAGAAGCGGAGTGCTAAATGTCTCTCGGTCGATCATCCAGATTTTGCTCCCTTGGCTTCGCTAAGGTGAAATCTGAGAAAGTGTTGTCCTCCTTTGCACCTGCATCCTCCATCACCGTTCATCATGGTAGTATGTTGTGTTGCCAGGATCCTCGGCACGGATGTTGGTAAAACCTTGATGAATATGGAAATTCTCAAGTTCTGGAGAGCATACTCAGACACTAGGTTATATCCCCGGTATCAACGGGAATGTGCCTTCCGTTTGCCGAGTTGCCCCATAACCATAGTTTCCTTTCTGATCTGAGTATGCCATTTCTCTGAACTCCTTCAAATGATCGTTTGCGACTTTCCTTGGGCCGGTTTAGAGAGTCTCAATGATCTTTGTATCAAAAGTAATTCCTTTTGTCGCTTAAGGGAATAACTCTACGAGTCACCTTCCCCAAGGTGCCCCGTTATGGAATCATGGCAATTTTTCCTCGCTACTTTGAAACCCTCGTCAAATTGTTTCTTCCGTCCCTCCTGGTGCATGTTTTGCCTCTCAGCTCGAGAGATGTTTCAATGCCTCCCTCCATGAGTTGATCCTGAGTTGTTCGATATTCGAGAAGATCGATCCCTCTAGAGTTTTCCCTTTCCTCTTGTTGTCTTGTCGGTTGGAGTTCTCAGAGCAAGACATCGAGACAAAGATGGTGATCGAATCAACGTTCTTATGAAGTGCAACTTGGATCATGAAGATCATGTTAGCTCGTACCCCCTCTGTCTTCTTACCTCACGTCTTGAATCTCGGGACGAGATTCTTGTTTAGTGGGGGTGAGCTGTCACAGCCCCAGATCAGTCCTTGCTTGATTTTTCTTGACTCCATGCATCATGTTTAAATTCAAATGAAATTTGAATTGAGGAATTTCCAAAGCCTCAGAAACCTTTTAAAAATGATCAACATTAAAATCTTCTCAAAGAAGCCTAAGAAAATGTTCCTGTTAAACCTTGAAAAATATTGGCAAGAATAAAATTCAAACCAATATTTTTGGAAGGTTTAACATAATTATTTTGGGCCTTTGAATTAATCCAATAAATATTTGAATTGGATCTATATTTGTTATATAATAAATATATGTTCAATAATTCTGGAAACTGTTGTGTAGCTTTGGATAAGTCCATTTGGTTTACACAATTATTTTCATGAATTTTGAAAAATGGTTTGGTCTTTGAACTGAATCAAAACATAATAGCAAAAATAGAAAACAAAACGAATTATTAACAAAGAGAGAGAGAAAGGCCAGGGGCCACTTACCTGGCGCCCACCCGCGGCCCAGCAGAGGCCCAACCCACCTGGCACTGCCAGTCATCTCCCTCCTCATGCCAGGAGGACAGGAGCGCGTGGCCGCGGCGCGCTGGCACGCGCCTGGCCACCTCCTGCTTGCCGCCGAACGCCTAGCGCTGGCTACGGACGCCACGCACTCTCCCGCGCGTCCCTCGACCGCTTGCTCGTCCCCATCCCCTCTCTGCTCTCTCTCCCTCTCTGCCCGAGTGGAGCTCGTCGACGCCGCTCGCCGTTGCCGTGGCCACCGAGCCCCCCTCGCCTAGCTAGGATGCCCAGCAGCTCCGCCACCTCGCGCTACGCCTCTCCACCGAAAGAAGCCACTCCGAACGCCCTGCAACGACTTCATCGTTATCGTCTTCGAGCATCGGCCGCCGGCAACCCCACCATCGATTCGGCGCCGCCAGGACCTCCCCGGGCTCACTGACCTCCTCTTCGGCATCGCCGTGAGCCCCTGCTCCCAAGCCCTCTCTCCCCTCTGTCGATTTCCTCCTCTAGCCCCTTTGGCCACCCCGACCGAAGCTCGCCGCCGTGGCTAGAGCCCACCTCCGCCGCGTCTGAGAGAGTCACCGTCCTCAGCACGTTTGCAGGAGCACCTAGCACCCCACCGCTCGACCTGCCGTGCGCCACAACGCCGGTTCCGAGCGTAACCGAACTCCGGCCGCCGCCTGCTATCGTTGCAGCCGTCGTTTCCGGCCTCCTCTCGCCCAACCGCCTGCTCCGATGGATGCGCGCAAGCGCCAGCAACCCATAGCCGCAAACCGCTCGTTGATCCGTGCCCTATAGCGTGAGCCCGAAGCCCTCCGCCGTGCTGCGTGCTCGCCGGCGACCAACCCCGGCGGCAGCCGACGTGGCGTCGTCATTAGTACTAATGACGGGGCTAACTAACGTCCTCTGCCACTGAAAAATGGGCCCCGCGCCCTCAATTAATCACAGGTTTATCCCCTGATTAGATTAAGCTAATGCCCGTGGCCCCACAGGTCAGTTTGACCTAGCCACGTCAGCATTGACCCGGTACCACATGTCAGCCTCTGTTCCTGCCTTGTCACACTGACATACGGGACCCACGCGTCAGGTTTGACTTGGACCGTGGCCCGTTGACCTGCTGACGTCACACCTATGTCATGCTGACGCAGTAAAACATTTTCTGAATTTAAGTTTATTCAGGAAATTCCAGAAAATAGTATAAACTTCCAAAAATCATATATATGAAAAATTATCAGAAAAATGCAATCTATCCATCTGTAACATTTTCATGCATGTCAAACTAAGTTATACCTGCTGTATAGGTGAAAACATGATAATGACATTATAAATGCTAAATGTGGAGTTTGCATATGAACCCTTAGTTCATATGGACCTCATTTAAACTATTGCTAGATGCATTAGTGTAAATCATAACATTCTTGACATGTCATGATCATGCATCATATTGTGCATTGCATTGATTGTGTTCTTCCTTGTTTGCCGGTATTTGTCCCCTCTCAGTAGCCGTGATTCCCACGATGAGTTCGATGACACCGATGAAGAACTATAATATCTTCAGAAGTGCCAGGCAAGCAAAACCCCCTCGTTCATTCCGATACAATCCCACTCTCTCGCTCCTGCTCTCTTTTACTGCATTAGGACAACAACGATTCAATTGTTACATGCTGCGGTAGTTGAACCCCTTATCCTCTGCATGACCTGTCATTGCCACAGTAAATAGATGAAACCCACTAGCATGAGTAGGAGTTGTTTGAGCCCTGATGTGCCTACTCATTCATGCTTGTTTGTCATGCCTGCTATTGCTTAGAGTTGTGTCAGGTCTGATTCATCGGTGATGAATTGGAGTCGTGTGAACATGTCCAACTGTGTGTTAGCTAAGTGTGTATACACGATTTGGTAAAGGTAGCGGTGAGAGGCCATGTAGGAGTACATAGTGGGTTGTCTCATTGAAGCCGTCCTCAGGAACTGAGTTCTGTGTTTGTGATCCATGATACAGTTACTACCACGCATTGGGCCCGAAACCAATGGACCCTCTCGGCTTCTTAATCACCCTTGTCCTCTGTCCAGGAGTTGCAAGTAGTTTCTGGTGTTTGTAGTATGCTGGAGGCCGTGGGCAACGCTAACCGGAGGGGTGGGCTGTGATGCGGTAGGCACGTGGCACGGTGTACCGGGCGCCCGTTTGGTGTCACGGGAACCCTGCACACATCCTTCGGGGCCGTATGTGGAAACCTCGGCCGGACTCCCTACGGATGGAACCTGAATAGGCGATAAACTTGGACTAGAGACTTGAGTGTTTAGGTAGGCTGTGGCCGACACCCTCACTGGGCTTCTGCTTGAAGGTTGCTGAGTACATGTCGTGTAAACGGCGGTAAGTGGTGAGAGCGTGTGTGTCGAAGTACACCCCTGCAGGGTTAACATCATCTATTCGAATAGCCGTGTCCGCGGTAAAGTACTTCTGGGTTGCCTATAACAGTTCATAGACAAGTGAAAGTGGATTCTCTAAAATGCGCAAGATAAGCGTGAGTGCTATGGATGGCGTTCTCGTAGGGAGACGGGAGCGGATCCATAGTGGAGTATTGATATGGTGAATATGTGGACTCGTGTGCGCCACCTCAAAAGAGTTGCTTGCAGTCGTAGTTCAGGTTAGCCACTGAGTCAAAGCTGGCTTGCTGCAGTTAAACTCCACCACCCCTTTTGTTGATACCGATGCATATGTAGATAGTTCTGATGTAAGTCTTGCTGGGTACATTTGTACTCACGTTTGCCTATTTTATGTTTTGCAGAGAGACGTCAGTCTCGCTATTAGTGTTGTGTGGACTTCGACGTTTAGCTTGTAACCTCAGCTACGATCTTGTGCCCTCGGCAGGATCTGGTAGATATTCAGGCTTCTCAGCCTTTTTCATTTGTAGTTGTCTGTACTCAGACAAGTTAAGCTTCCGCATGTGCTTGTTGCTTGTATGCTCTGAATGTTGGGTCATGAGACCCATGTTTGTAATATCTGGCTCTTCGGAGCCTAATGAATAAATACTCTGAGTCGTAGAGTCTTGTTGTGATGCCATGTTGTATTTGCACATATCGAGCATATTGTGTGTATGATTGAAATGCTTGGTATGTGTGGGATCCGACAACCTAGTTGTTTATCCTTGGCAGCCTCTCTTATGGGGAAATGTAGTCTTGTGCTTCCATGAGCCATAGTAGTCCGCTACAGCCCGGTTCAGCGGAGTCCTGCTAGCCCAGCACTACTGCTCCGGAACACTTGACTGGCCGGCATGTGTTTCACTTCGTTCCTGTGTCTGTCCCTTCGGGGAGATGTCACGCGGTGACATCCGGAGTCCTGCCTAGCCTGCTACAGCCCAGGTTCCCGGGGTCCTGTTAGCCCAGTGCTACAGCCCGGATTCGCACGCTGCTGACCGACATGCTCGATGTTGATTCATGTATGCCTGTCCCCGTACGTTAGTGCCACTTTGGGTTCACGACTAGTCATGTCGGCCCGGGTTCTCTGTCATATGGATGCTAGCGACATTATCATATACGTGAGCCAAAAGGCGCAAACGGTCCCGGGCCATGGTAAGGCGTCACCCATGGGAATACCGTGCGTGAGGCCACAAAGTGATATGAGGTGTTACAGGCTAGATCGGTGTGACTTAGAATCGGGGTCCTGACATGAATATGATTTCTAGCCTGTATTGCTTCTAGTTTGATGAACGCCACCTATGATGAGAGAGTTTTAACTTGACAGAGTGATATTGATTGCACCTTTCATATGGTGTCTAGTTTGCAGTGCTTCTAATTTGTTGAAGTGCCTTCTGCTTAGTTACCACATCATAGGTGTGAATATGTCAAGCCGTCCATTTTTTCGTACATATTCCATCCTCGTATCATGACTTTGCCTTTCATCAGAGTAGTGTTCGTCAGTATCATGCATCAGTGAGTTCTGAAGAGCAAATTTTATTCCTTTTTCTTGTGGGTTTGACTTGACAAGGCAAAATCAAGAAAGAGGAAGGAAAAGAGTAAGGAAGGCGATGATGGTGGTCCTCTGCAGCAACATAAACGGAGCATCTGTACCGATTCTCCGTGTACTGATAGTGCATTACAAGGTCCAAGTCTGCGCTCCCCTACTCCACGATCCAAGGTGCTTGCTCTAACTTGACAGTGTGATATCTGGTTGCATGTTGCATATGGTGTTGTCGGCGTTCTGGGAACGGGCGTCCCCAGACTTGCCTGCCTGCGGCCCACGACGTGGCTGTGCTAGCTACGGCCCATCTTCATCAACAAAGACATTCAAGACCCTCATGAGGGGCCAAGCCTCGTGAGGCGGACGACGCAAGACCTCCTCAGGAGCAGCCTCACTAGGCTGCCTCGCGAGGAGCGGAGAAATCAAGGCAGGGCAAACCTCGCGAGGCTCTCGTGACGTGAGCCATGACGATCAAGACCAGCGGGCGCCAGCGCGCGCAGCGTCCTTGTTTCCTCTTTGGTGCTAAGGAGGCAGGCGCAGGCGCGGAGTACCGAGGCATCAGGCAAGGGTTTCCATATCGGTGCAACGAGACCAAGACCAGCAGGACGGCAAGACGGAGGTCACCATGGAGCCCAATATGGCGTCATCACCAGGGCCTTTTGCAGGCGAAGACCACTTTTGTCAGGATAGCTTCTACTAGCTGTCCCCTTTCAAATTGCCCGTCGTTGTTGGCTCCCTTCCTGCTCAATATTTGGGGAGAGGACCAGGGCCTATATAAGTAGAACTAGCCACCACAGTAGGAAGGGGATTCAGATCATCCTCACATCCACAAGTTCACAGAGCACAAGAACACCTCAACCTCAGGAGGCTGTTCTTCCATTTGTACTGTTGTTCATCAGCCCAAGAGGCAATCCACCACCACCACACTGGAGTAGGGTATTACACCACAACGGTGGCCCGAACCAGTATAAATCTTGTGTCTTTGTGTTGTGAGTTCGTCGAGTTCGTCCGTGAAATCTTAGCGAGCTAGGGCGTAGATCGGGGGAGGAAATCTTCACGCGCACCCCAGTGTTTGAACCTTAAGGGTTTTGCCAGAACCCGTGATCCGACATTTGGCGCGCCAGGTAGGGGTGCGCTGAAGCTTCTCTTCCGTCGATCTGCGCTCCGCCCGCATGGCAGGCGCCCCGCTATCGACTCCGACGGCCAGCATCGATGACGGGGCCAGGGGCTACAAGCCCTAGCCCCCGCCCTGAGGCGGGTGCGGTGGCCAACCAAGTTCAAGCCGGAGATGCCGCCGCGCTACGACGGCGCAGCGGACCCGACGGCTTTCCTGCTAGCATACGAGGAGGCCGTCCTTGAGGCCGGGGGTGATGACAAGGTCATGGCCAACTGGCTTCCCATGGCCCTCGCCGGCGAGCCGCGCGCCTGGCTGCTCAACCTTCCCGGATCCACGGTGGGGTCTTGGGAGGAGCTGCGCGACCTCTTCACCGCACGCTACACGGTGCCGGTGCACCACGCGGTCACGGCCCTGCTAGGAGGCTCTCAGGCGCCGCCTTCAGATCGCCACATCAAGCCATTCCTCCGCCAGATCGGTGCCGCTTCCAAGCGCTCGGGGGCTCCGCCCGGCTGGGCTGCGCCTGAGGCCGACCTCAGCTTCAGCTCAGAAGACCACCCCGTCACCACCGCCGGCTCGGGCGTGCTTCCGATGCTCTGTACGCCCACCATCTGCCACGTGGCCGTCACCAAGACCCTTATCGACGGTGGCGCTGGCCTCAACTTGCTCTCCGTGGAAGCCTTCGGCCTCCTTCACGTGCCGCTCGAGCGGCTCAGCCTCAGCAAGCCTTTCTCAGGAGTTGGTGGCGGCGCCGCCCACTCCCTGGGGCAGATCCGCCTCCCCGTCACCTTCGGCACGCGCGACAACTACCGCACCGAGCTGGTCGACTTCGACATCGCCCGCATCAGCCTCCCGTACAACGCCATCCTCGGGTACCCAGCTCTGGCCCAGTTCATGGCGGCGACTCATCCGGCCTATAACCTCATGAAGATGCCTGGAGGCAAAGGGGTCCTCACCATCAAGGGGGACACCAAGGTGGCCGTGACGACACTCAAGCTTGCCTTCAAGACCGCAGCAGCGGCGCAGCCCGTCGGCGCCGGTACCCCCGAGGCCAAGGAGGCCGCGCCTACCAAGAAGAAGCAGCTGTTCACCCAAGACAAGGCAGAAACCAAGCAGGTGCCGGTCGACGAAGATGGGTCCTCAGGAGCCACCTTCACCATAGGTGCCCGCCTCAACCCCAGCCAAGAAGAGGCGTTGGTGAAGTTCTTGCGCGCAAACAAGGATATATTCGCATGGGAACCCAATCAGCTGGTGGGGGTTCCGAGAGAGGTGATCCAGCATCACTTAAGGGTATGCCCCAACGTGCGCCCTGTCAAGCAACGGGCGAGACGACAATCTACGGAGAAGAAAGCCTTCATCATCTAGGAGACTCGCAAGTTGGAGGCCGCGGGTGCCATTCGCGAGGTTCGATACCCCGAATGGCTGGCGAACCCCGTCGTAGTACCGAAGAAAGGCGGGAAGGAGCGAATGTGCGTCGACTTCACCAACCTCAACAAGGCGTGCCCGCAAGACCCGTTCCCTCTCCCATGCATCGACCAGATCGTCGACTCCACCGCCGAGTGCAACTTGCTGTGCCTCCTGGATGCGTTCTCAGGGTATCACCAGATCAAGATGGCGGTGGAAGATGTAGAGAAGACAACCTTCCTAACCCCGTGTGGGGTGTACTGCTACACCTGCATGCCCTTCGGACTGCACAACGCGGGCGCGACCTTTCAGCGGCTGATGCACATCGCCTTGGGGCGGCAGCTCGGGAGAAACACAGAGGCCTACGTCAACGACATTGTGGTGAAGTCTCGGGAGGCAAGGACCTTGATTCAAGACCTGGAAGAGACCTTCGAGAGCCTGCGCTAGGTGAACTTGCGGCTTAACCCGGAGAAGTGTGTGTTCGGTGTCCCTTCCGGCAAGTTGCTGGGATTCCTCGTGTCCCACAGAGGGATCGAGGCGAATCTGGAGAAGATCAAGGCCATTGAGGACATGAGCCAACCACAGACCCTCAGAGAAATGCAGAAGCTGGCCGATCGGGTGACTGCGTTGGGACGCTTCATCTCCAAGCTAGGAGAGCGCGCCTTACCCTTCTTCAAGCTGGTGAAGAAGAAAGGCCCATTTGAGTGGACCCCGGAGGCCGACTAAGCCTTCCATGACCTCAAGAGATACCTAACTAGCCCTCCGGTGATGGTGGCGCCACGACCTCTCGAGCCTCTAGTGCTCTATCTTGCCGCCACCCCATACTCCACCAGCGCTGCACTAGTGGCAGTTCGGGAAGAGCATCAAGTCAAGGGTGCACTGCACCAAGCTGCGCCGCCAGTTGAGAAGACGCAAGATCAGGAAGGCGTAGCAAGAGCCGGGGCGGCGTCAGCAGAAGTCCAAGCTCGGCAGGACGACGTCGCGGAAACCCCCGTCAGCGACCAGGCACCGAGAGTTCCACCACCTCAGGGGACGTCCCAGCATCCGCAAGACACAAGCCCACTGACGCACCAGCCCTCGTCGAGCACCCGGTATATTTCGTCAGCACGGTGCTACGGGACGCGGGGGCATGGTACCCCATGCGTCAAAATCTCCTCCGCGCGCTCCTGGTAGCCTCACGCAAGTTGCGGCACTACTTCTAGGGCCACCCCATCAAGGTCGTCTCAGCCTACCCATTGGAAAGAGTCCTCAGGAGCCCAAACTCTGCTGGAAGAGTCGCTGAGTGGAACATCGAGCTGCAGGCGTTCCAGTTGGAGTTCAGCACCACCAGGGTCATCAAGGGAGCTGCGCTTGCTGATTTCATGGTGGAATGGATGGATGCCCCGGCACTGGAAATACGTGAGGACCGGTCCACCTTGCCAGGAAGTGAGGCGCCCGACAGCTGGGTCATGTATTTTGATGGTGCCTTCGCGGACCAGGGCGCGGGGGCTGGAGCAGTACTCATTTAGCCCATGCAGGACAAGCTCTATTACGCTGTGCAGCTCTGCTTTCAGCAGGGCGAGAAAGTCTCCAACAACATCGCAGAATACGAAGGCCTCATAGCTGGCCTGAAGGCCGCGGTAGCTCTAGGGGTGAAGCGCCTCACCGTCAGGGGCAACTCACAGCTCCTCGTCAACTTCTCCAACAAAGTGTACGAGCCAAATGACGAGCACATGGAGGCATATCTCGCAGAAGTACGTAAGATGGAAAAGCAGTTCCTAGGCCTGGAGGTGTAGCATGTGCCCCGGGGCACCAACAAGGAAGCCGACGACATCGCCAGGAGGGCATCCAAGCGGCAGCCCCAAGAGCCCGGCGTCTTCGAGGAGCGGCTCTTCAAGCCGTCGGCAACGCCAACACTTTAAACCACAGCTCAGCCTCGGGAGGAGCTCCCGCAATCGCCTGCCGCAGGAGCCCCAGCCTGTGGGCCGACTTCAGGAGCACGCCTGCTCTTGGCGCTCCAGCCCCAGGAGGAGTGCTGGCCCAAGGAATTCAAGGAATACCTGATGCAAGGGATGCTGCCGGAGAAGGAGGACGCGGAGCGCGTGGCCTAGCAGGCCACACCATACTGCGTCCGGGACGGTGAGTTGCACAGGAAGCAACCAAATGATGTTTCACTACGCTGCATTTCCAGAGATCAGGGGAAGGAGTTGCTATCTGACATACACGGTGGGGATTGCGGGCACCACTCATCATCACGAACCCTTGTCGGCAAGGCATTCCGCAGTGGATTTTACTAGCCCACAGTGCTCAACGATGCAGGAGAGCTGGTGAAGTCTTGTGAAACCTGCCAGTTCCACGCCAAGTAGATACATCAGCCAGCTCAGGGCCTTCAGACCATACCACTCACGTGGCCGTTCGCGGTCTGGAGGCTGGATATCTTGGGCCCCTTCCCTCGGGTGCCAGGGGGTTACCGCTACCTCTACATCGCCATCGACAAGTTCACCAAGTGGGCGGAAGTGGAAGCCGTTCGCACCATCCCAGCTGGTTTTGCGGTCAAGTTGATCAAGGGCATCGTGAGCCGTTTCGCAGTCCCCAACCGCATCATCACCGATAATGGTTCGCAGTTCACCAGTAACCTCTTCAAAACATATTTGTGCTAACCTTGGAACGCAGATATGCTACGCTTTGGTGGCGCACCCCAGGAGCAATGGCTAGGCCGAACGCGCCAACGCAGAGGTCCTGAGGGGCCTCAAGACCAGGACCTTCAAGAAGAAGCTCGAGGCCTGCGGCAGGGGCTGGTACGACGAGCTCCAGTCCGTGCTGTGGTCCATACGCACCACCGCCAACAAACCGACGGGCGAGACCCCGTTCTTCCTCATCTACAGAGCTGAAGCGGTCCTCCCTCACGAAGTCAAGCATCGCTCCGCACGGGTCCTGGCGTTTGATGAAACGCACCAGGACGCCATGCGGGGGATGGAACTCGTGCTGGGGGAGGAACGCCACCACGAAGTTGCACTAAGGGCGGCAAGGTACCAGCAGGCGCTGCGGTGATACCACTGCCGCAACATCCGCTCCAGGATGCTCGAGATGGGTGACCTCGCCCTGAGGCGGGTCCTCTCCAAGGAAGGGCTGCATAAGCTCTCACCTATGTGGGAGGGCCATTTTAGGTCGTCCATATCTCCAGGCCTGGCGCCTGGAGACACAGGACGGGGTGCCCATCCAGAACGCCTGGAACATCCAGCACCTCCGGAAGTTCTACCCATGAAGCAAGCCCCAGTGCCTGTGAAGAAAGGCCCAATGCCTGTGAAGAAGGCCCGGTGCCTGTGAAGAATCGCCGCCCGTGACACTCTCACGTAATAATGAGTGGGGCTGTACACACCCCGGAGTCTCCGGAGAGCCGCCCTCGGGCCTCGGGGGCTCCCTCCCACGCCTAGTGGCAGCACTTAGCTCCGCGCTGGTGAGAAGACTTGAAGACTAGACTAGGTGCCGGACGCGGCTTTTCATTTGCTTTCCGTAGTTGGCTCGTTTTCTTTTAATCGTAGTTGCTTCCAGTGTTCCTTGCTGATTTGGTTCCATCGCCGTTTGCTGCTATTCCCGACTTTAGTTCACCTGTGTTCTCTCTCTCTCGCATACCTCGCGAGGGGGCTAGGCAGGTGCCCTCGCGAGCGTTTTTCCCTTCTGAGTTGCTCCTTCTCTCTGCCTTCGGTCTGTTTTCTCGTGAGGCACCCTCGTTCGAGCCCACAAGCTTGCGCACCTCTCCTAATCCGTGCCCCTCGGGTACCGTGACATGAAGCGCTGGGTCAAGGCTCGGGTGAACGACAAGTCTCCTAGCGAGCTTCCTAACGAATTTTCTGCGGTTCTTGAGCAACTACTAAGCCAAGATGAGCACAAGGAAACAAGTGCCTCGCGAAGAGGAGGAAGCCCCGAACACGCCAAGTTAAGTTATCTCTGCACCACACAAACAACACAGCACGGAAACAGCAAGCACAGCGTAATGATCAAGGAACCACAGTTTGATACACGCCCCTCCGGGCTCATACTGGTTCATTTTTTATGCAGGAAAGAAAAGAAGAGCAAGACAAAAGCAGCGTTGCAGCGATCCACGAGGGCAGACTCCTGGCGACTGTAACACCCCGCATGTAACTTGCCATATTTGTAACTCCGACTCTTGCCATTTCCGGCTATGTGATATGTTTTTCCCTCCGTTGTTGGGTTTTGTCTTTCGTTTTGTATTTTGTCATGTCATGCATTTTCATATCATGTCATCATGTGCATTGCATTCGCATACGTGCTCGTCTCATGCATCCGAGCATTTTCCCCGTTGTCAGTTTTCTTTCGTGTGCGTGTGTCAAACTTTCTCGGAATGGACCGAGGCTTGTCAAGTGGTCTTAATATACCACCCGGAGACTACCGGTCAAGTTTCGTTCCATTCGGAGGTCGTTTGGTACTCCAACGGTTAACCGGGCCTCCGCAATGTCCATTTGAGTATCCAGCAAAAAACCTCTCTAAAACCAGCCCAAAACCCTCCAAACTCTCTTCCATGCTCTAGGTCGTTCGATCACGATCGTGTGGGCGAAAACCGCACCTCATTTGGAGCCTCCTAGCTCCCTCTACCTATAAATGTGTGGGCATCCCGATTTACAAACGCAGTCTAAACCCTAGCCTTCCCCCTCCTCGCGCCACCGGACGAAGCCGCCGCCGCCCGGACGTGTCCGCCGCCCTCAGCCGCCGCCCCGAGCCATTCGTTGACCGCCACGTGGCAACCGCCGCCGCGCGCCCGCGAGGCCCGAGGCCGGCCCGCCCGT
>NC_057811.1:358168235-358177948 GCF_018294505.1 Triticum aestivum | reverse complement strand
CTCCGCCGCCGGCGTCGCGCCTCCCGAGGCGCCGCCTCCTCGCCCCTCCGGTCGCCTCCTCCTCCACCTAGCGCCGCCCTCCGCCGGTGCCAAGCCCCGCCGTCGACCCACCTCGCCGGAGCTCCGGCCGGCCCGAGTTCCACGACCTCCGGCCCAGATCCAATCGAGTGGTACTGTTCACGTTGACTTCCCTCGCTTCGTTTTTTTTCTAAGTCCCAGGAATCTTATCAGTATATGCTCCTGTTCCCGATGCGATAACTCTGTGCGTGTAGCTCCGATTCGCGCATATAATATGTCAAATTGTTCATCTCGTGATGCTCTTCATTTTGTTCAATTGCAACAGTTTCATTAGAGGTCATATTGATGGCCAAATCTCCGTTGGAAGAGGGCTAGTTGCTGTTAATCTCTGGTTCTTATCAGAACTTGGAGATTTGTCATTTTTGTATCATTTATTCTGTGCATCTTTTGAGCATGAGCTCTACATGTGTTTTTAAATATGCCATTCCATCTTTCCAGTGGTATAGTCCATGTAGTTTTGTGATCTTTGTGGTGACTAGCACAAGCATGCAAAGTAGGCCCCGTAATATTTCTGATTTCAGGGACTTGGTGATTTCTCCAAGTCTTTGTCTGCTGTAATTTTGTTGCCATGTAAACTTGATGCTACAGAGAGATCCATGCATATTTTGGAGATGTTCAGTAAGGATGTTTTGTAGCTATAGTTATAATTGATCCATTCCTGCAATTGTTTGCAATTTTAGAGTACCATAGCATGACTCAATCTTGCTCTACTTTTGCTATAAAATATTTCTGGCAGATTCTTAACATGATATGCATTTTTGCCAAGCTTATTGTAGTTGATCAATACATGCTATGCAATTGTTCTTGCCATGGATAGCTTCATAAACATGCCATCTTGCTGTAGGTATGCTTGGTTTATCATGCATTGCTCTGTAGTGAGTGAATCAAGCTCACAACGAGGCCTACATATTTATATTTCTGCCATGCTCTGTTTTCCGCTAAGTCTGGAACCTGATAACGAAACTTGCTATGTTTACATGCGTGCCATAATATCTTCTTGTCCTTTTTGGCTAATGGTCAGTAAGGGACTTTTGTCATGTGCATTTAGTAGAACACTACCGTGCCTTGTTATGCTATGTTAATTTTCTGTAGCATGTTGATTCCGTGCTCTGAACATTGCTACCTGATGATGATTTCTGCCATGTCCAGTTTTTCACCAAGTCTGTGAACCTGTAATCTTTTGCACTTTTGCCATGCTTGTTTGAGCTTGATATGTTGTGATCTAGCCGTAGCTCAGTGTTCATCTTTTGTCAAGCATCTCCTTTAGATTACTACCATGTGATTTGTGGCTATGTTGGGGTGCTGTAGCATTGTTGCTTGTTGCATTTTAAGTGCTATCTTGCTGTTTATCGCAGATTAGTGTCATTCTTGTTTTGCTTGTCATTTGCAAACCGTGCATCCGATTCCGGTGATCTTTATATCGATTTCGACCGAAATCATCTCATCTTTCCAGTGGCATGCTTAGTTTGCCAAGTTACTGCCATGTTCATCATTTTCCTTCCGGAGCACGCATACGCATCGCATATCATATCTTGCTTATCATACATGTCTTGCATCATGTTGCTTGTGCATTTCTCGTTGTTGATTGTGGTTCCGTTTGTTTGTGTTCTTGTCTTGGGTAGAGCCGGGAGACGAGTTCGTGAACGAGGAACCTGTCGAGTACGCTTACGAGGATCAAGCTTTCGACAACTCTGAGAACATTGCAGGCAAGATGACCACCCCTCGAAATCACTTCTATCTTTGCTATGCTAGTTGTTCGCTCTATTGCCATGCTCGCTACCTATCACTTGCTATATCATGTCTCCCATTTTATCCATGTCAGCCCTAACCATCCTTTCCTAGCAAACTGTTGTTTGGCTAAGTTACCGCTTTTGCTCAGCCCCTCTTATAGCGTTGCTAGTTGCAGGTGAAGTTGAAGTTTGTTCCATGTCGGAACATGGATATGTTGGGATATCACAATATCTCTTATTTAATTAATGCATCTATATATTCTGGTAAAGGGTGGAAGGCTCGGCCTTATGCCTGGTGTTTTGTTCCACTCTTGCCGCCCTAGTTACTGTTATACCGGGATTATGTTCCTTGAGTTTGCGTTCCTTACGCGGTCGGGTGATTTATGGGACCCCCTTGACAGTTCGCCTTGAATAAAACTCCTCCAGCAAGGCCCAACCTTGATTTTACTATTTGCGACCTATACCTTTTTCCCCCGGGTTTTCGCGAGCCCGAGGGTCATCTTATTTTAACCCCCCCGGGCCAGTGCTCCTTCGAGTGTTGGTCCGAACTGAGCAGACTGCGGGGCCCCCTCCTGGAAACTCGAGGTCTGGTTTTACTCGTAGGATGTCTCATCCGGTGTGCCCTGAGAACGAGATATGTGCAGCTCCTATCGGGATTTGTCGGCCCATTCGGGTGGCTTTGCTGGTCTTGTTTTACCATTGTCGAGATGTCTTGTTAACCGGGATTCCGAGACTGATCGGGTCTTTCCGGGAGAAGGTTTATCCTTCGTTGACCGTGAGAGCTTATGATTGGCTAAGTTGGGATACCCCTGCAGGGTATTATCTTTCGAAAGCCGTGCCCGCGGTTATGAGGCAGATGGGAATTTGTTAATATCCGGTTGTAGATAACTTGTCACTTGACCTAATTAAAATACACCAAGTGCGTGTGTAGCCGTGATGGTCTCTTCTCGGCGGAGTCCGGGAAGTGAACACGGTCTGTGTTATGTATGACGTAAGTAGGTGTTCAGGACCTCTTCTTGGTCATTGCTAGATGTCGTCCGTTCCATTGCTTCTCTTCTCGCTCTCATTTGCGTAAGTTAGCTACCATACATGCTTTAGCCGCTGCAGCTCCACCTCTTTGCACCTCCTTGTCCTATAAGCTTAAATAGTCTTGATCTCGCGGGTGTGAGATTGCTGAGTCCCCGTGACTCACAGATTCTACCAAAACAGTTGCAGGTGCCGACGATGCCAGTGCAGACGATGGCGTCGATCTCAAGTGGGAGTTCGACGAGGAACGTGGTCGTTACTATGTGTCTTTTCCTGATGATCAGTAGTGGAGCCCAGTTGGGACGATCGGGGATCTAGCATTTGGGGTTGTCTTATTTTCATCCGGATTTTGACCGTAGTCGGTCTATATGATTGTATCTTGGATGATGTATGATGATATTTATGTATTGTGTGAAGTGGCGATTGTAAGCCAACTCTTTATCCCATTCTTGTTCATTACATGGGATTGTGTGAAGATGACCCTTCTTGCGACAAAACCACTATGCGGTTATGCCTCTAAGTCGTGCCTCGACACGTGGGAGATATAGCCACATCATGGGCGTTACAAGTTGGTAATCAGAGCCATCCCCGACTTAGGAGCCCCCTGCTTGATCGAATCGCTGACGTTGTTGAGTCTAGAATAAAAAATGTTTTGAGTCTTAGGATTATATATATCGGAGAGTAGGATTCTTTTACTCCTCAGTCCCTTCGTCGCTCTGGTGAGGTCTCCTGACGTAGAAGTTTTGACTACTCTCTCCTCAAAATTCACTAAAAAAAATTTTAGGATCACGCGGGTATCTTGGAATCGTTCCGATCGATTTGTGACGAGAACATTGTTCTTGGTGCCTCCTGTCATTTAGGGGTTGTGGCAGTGTCCCGGGGAGTTGAGCTCCGAGGTGTTGTCGTCACAATTTTATCGTTGCAGTTTTGGAATACCTGAGTTTCGCCAACATCGAAATCTCTTTTATGCAGTTGTTGGTGAGATCACCTCGACGCCACCCAGTACTGGGGCGGGAGTTCGGGAGTATTGCCATAACTTGTATAACGGATGTTTTTCGAAGGTTGAGGTAAACGATTTCCGAAGGTTTCTTGGTTATGTGTTGACGGATGGATACAGCTGGATCTAGGGATTGCTAGTTTGGGTGATATATATTTGTGTCCCCTGTATCCCCTACACCAGATTGCATAACCAGAAAGTTTCGGGAGTTTATAAGTGGCAATTCATGTAGCCTTAGGATATCTTTCCGACAGACGCATGATATGAGATTGGGGTTCGACGTCTAGTGGTCCGCCTGTATACGGTTGATTTTACAGTGGTCTCGTTGTGTCTTAAAGAGTCCATGGCTTTGCCGACTCGGGGACGCTTCGTATGTCATGTGCACAGCCTTGTACATGATGGTGCTGTACGATTGAGCCCGTGTGGGCCCCACCACGAAAACTTCGGACGAAATATCTATCATATGTTTGTTCCGGCTTATTCTGCAAGCCAACACTTTGTTTTATTTTGTATTGTGGTATTAGAGTTTCTTCGAATTCATTTATTCATTCCATATCTTTTTCAAGTGGCTTCTCAACTTATGGAAGTGTGATGATTTACTACAGAATTCATTCGTTCATCTTCGTGCGAATGTTTATTGTGAAGACTATATGTTGCAATTTCTATCCGTTGATTCCACTTATCTTTTGTCTATCAAGATGCTAACGGATGTCACCCTCTTCAGGATGGCTCCGCCAACGCGTCAGAATCCGGATCGCAATGAAGGGAGTCAAGCGAACCCTCCGCCACCACCTCCACCTCCGGAGGCATGGCAAGCAATCATGGCAGCCACCAACGCCAATGCTCAGATGATTCTGCAACTCTTGCAAGAACGTACTCAAGGGCAAGGCAATCAAGGTCAAGGCAACAATCAATTTCATTTTGCCACTCTCAACCAGTTTCTCGCAAATCGGCCCAAGTCTTTCAGCTACTGTGCCGAGGCCACGGATGCCGATGATTGGCTCGTGGACATCAACAAGCATTTTGAATGTAGCAATGTCAAGCCTGAGGACTTTGTCAAGTTCGCTTGTTTCCAGCTCAAGGACCAAGCTGCTGATTGGTTTCAGCAATACAAAGATTCCAGAGGAGGTCGTGTGATTACTTGGACTGACTTCTGTCGAGACTTCAAAGCGCACCACATTCCACAAAGTGTTGTTGAGAGCAAGCGTGAGGAGTTCCGCAATCTCAAGCAAGGAAACATGTCTGTGTATCAATACAACATTCAGTTTCAGAAACTTGCTCGCTTCGCTAAACAAGACGTTCCTGATGAGAAGAGTATGATCTATCACTTCAGAGGTGGCCTAAAAGAGGATCTGCAGTTAGCTCTCATTCTTGTTGAGCCTACTCAGTTTGATCTATTCTACAATATGGCACTGAAGCAAGAGGCTGCTCAGCTCAAGTGTGAGGCTTCTAAGAAGAGAGTCAGAGACGCAGTTCAGTCTTCTTCTTCCTCACTTGTGATAGCTAAGCAACAGAAGTTCTGGTTGCCTCCTCCTCCTCCGTTTCGTCAGCCTTACCAGCAGAAGAACAAAGGTGGCCATGGTTCTTCAAACTCTTCCAACTCTGGCTATCAGAACAAGTCTCAGAATCAAGCTCCAAAGTCCAATGCTCCTTATCACCGTCCACTCTCAGAGGTGACTTGCAACAAATGTCAGCAGAAGGGCCACTATGCTAACAAGTGCTTTAACCAGAGGCGTCTTCCTCCTCCTCCTATCAGATCTTCCAGCAATGCAGTGGTCAAGCATAATCCAAAGTTTGCAAAGGTGAACATGATGAATGCAGCTCAAGCGGAGGAATCTACTGATGTGATAATGGGTAATCTCTCAGTTAATGATATTCCTGCAAAAGTTCTTTTTGATACTGGTGCATCGCATTCTTTCTTGTCATACCCATTTGCATCGAAGCACAATGTTGACACAGAGATTTTATCCAAAGTTATGCAAGTTGTTTCTCCGGGTAAGCTTTTGTCGTCTAGTTTGGTTGCTCCCGATGTTTCCATCAAGATGGGCGACTATAGATTCCAGTCTTCTCCAATTGTTCTTGGTGACTCGGATATTGATCTTATTCTCGGGATGGACTGGCTTTCTAAGCACAAGGCTCAACTTGATTGTGCTACCAGAGAAATTCAATTGACACACTCGTCTGAGGATGTGATTATTTTTGCCGCTCGTGATGAAACCATTCGGTTTTTCTCTCTCAATGAGAAGGGCGAATTGGATGCCATCTCTCAAATTCCAGTCGTTTGCGAGTATCAAGATGTCTTTCCAGAAGAGCTTCCGGGTATGCCTCCGCACCGGCCAGTTGAGTTCGTTATCGAACTAGAGCCTGGTACTGTACCCGTTTGCAAGCGTCCATACAAGCTTGGACCAAACGAGCTGAAGGAATTGACGAAGCAGCTCGACGAACAAGAACGTCTGGGTTTGATCAGACCGAGTTCTTCTCCATGGGGTTGTGGTGTTCTTTTTGTCAAGAAGAAGGATGGCACGGACCGACTTTGTGTCGACTACCGTCCATTGAACAAGAAGACAATCAAGAACAAGTATCCACTTCCCAACATCAATGAGCTATTTGAGCAACTCAAAGGAGCTAAAGTTTTCTCGAAGCTTGACCTTCGTATGGGTTATCATCAGATTCGCATTCGTGAAGAAGATATTCCCAAGACAGCATTCAGAACAAGCTTTGGTTCTTATGAATATACTGTCGTGTCTTTCGGCCTTGTCAATGCTCCTCCAATGTTCTCTCGGATGATGAATTTCATCTTCAACCCCTATACCAATGAATTCGTTCTAGTGTATCTCGATGATATCTTGGTCTTCTCCAAGAATAAGCAGGATCATGCCAAACATTTGCGATTGGTGCTCGACAAGCTCAGAGAGTATCAATTCTATGCGAAGTTCTCTAAATGTGAGTTTTGGCTCGATGAAGTTCTTTTCCTTGGTCACATCATCTCCGCCAAAGGCATCGCTGTTAACCCCGAGAAGGTGTCCGCAGTTCTGGATTGGGAACCTCCTCAAAATGTCAAGCAGCTCCGCAGTTTTCTGGGTCTTGCAAGCTATTGCCGAAGATTCGTTGAGAATTTTTCCAAGATTGCAAAACCTCTTTCCAACCTCCTACAGAAGCATGTGAAGTATGTCTGGTCTCCTGAGTGTGACGTTGCTTTCAACACTCTCAAACAGAAACTAGTCACAGCTCCTGTCTTGACTCCTCCTGATGAATCCAAGCCGTATGAAGTTTTCTATGATGCTTCTCTCCAAGGTCTCGGTGCTGTGTTAATGCAAGAGAAGAAAGTTGTGGCTTATACCTCTCGGCAGTTGAAGCCCAACGAGAAGAACTACCCCACTCACGATCTTGAGTTGGCGGCAGTTGTCCATGCTTTGGTTACGTGGAGACATCTCTTGTTGGGAAGACAAGTGGACATTTTCACTGATCACAAGAGTCTCAAGTATATCTTCACTCAGCCCAACCTCAACCTCAGGCAGACTCGATGGGTCGAAATGATTCAAGAGTACAATCCGAGTATTGAATATACTCCAGGCAAAGCAAATGTCATTGCAGATGCTTTAAGCAGGAAAGCTTACTGCAACAGCTTAATCCTCAAGCCTTTCCAACCGGATCTTTGTGAAGCTTTCCGCAAGCTGAATCTCCAAGTTGTTCCTCAAGGCGTTCTTGCCAACCTCATAGTATCTCCTACTTTGGAAGATCAAATTCGTGAGGCACAACTCCTGGATGCCATGGTGAAGAAGGTGAAACATGGTATCGACAAGGGTCTTTCCAAATACAAGTGCTATCGCATTGATGACAGAGACACTTTGTTCTTCGAGGACCGGATTGTGGTTCCGAAAGGTGATCTAAGGAAAGTCATAATGAATGAGGCGCGCAATTCTCTCCTTTCCATTCATCCTGGAAGTACGAAGATGTATCATGATCTCAAGCAGTCGTATTGGTGGACTCGAATGAAGCGAGAAATTTCTCAATTCGTGAATGAATGTGATGTCTGCCGAAGAGTGAAAGCAGAACACGAACGACCAGCTGGTCTCCTCCAACCTCTTGCTATTCCGGAGTGGAAGTTTGAGCATATCGAAATGGACTTCGTGACTGGATTTCCCAAGTCCAAGCGCGGAAATGATGCTATATTCGTTGTCATTGACAAGCTCTCTAAAGTGGCTCATTTCCTTCCTATCAAAGAATCCATAACAGCAGCTCAGCTGGCAGAGCTCTACACCTCCAGAATTGTCTCTTTGCACGGCATTCCACAATTGATTTCTTCAGATCGTGGAAGTATCTTCACCTCTAAGTTCTGGGACTCCTTCCAGAAGGCCATGGGCACAAATATTCGCTTCAGCACAACTTTCCACCCTCAAACTAGTGGCCAAGTCGAGCGAGTCAATCAAATTCTTGAAGATATGCTCAGGGCTTGTGTCATTTCCTTTGGCATGAAATGGGAAGATTGTCTTCCATATGCTGAATTCTCCTACAACAACAGCTTCCAAGCGAGTTCGGGCAAGGCCCCATTCGAGATTCTCTATGGCAGAAAGTGTCGTACTCCTCTCAATTGGTCAGAGACTGGTGAATGCCAACTTCTTGGCAATGACTTAATCACTGAAGCTGAAGAAATGTGTAAAGTCATCCGTGATAATCTCAAAGCCGCGCAATCGCGCCAGAAGAGTTACTATGATAGTAAGCATCGTGATTTGGCTTTCGAGATCGGAGACCATGTCTACCTCCGCGTCTCTCCAATGAAAGGCACTCGTCGCTTCGGTATTAAAGGGAAGCTTGCCCCTAGATACGTGGGTCCTTTCAAGATCATTGGCAAAAGAGGCGACCTCGCCTATCAACTTGAGCTTCCTTCCAACTTCGCGAACGTGCACGATGTGTTCCACGTGTCACAGCTCCGCAAGTGCTTCAAGACGCCTGAGCGCACTATCGACTTCGAAGAGATTGACCTCCAAGAAGATTTGTCTTATCATGAGCACCCCGTTGCTATTCATGAAGAAACTGAGCGCAAGACTCGCAACAAGTCTATCAAATTCCTCAAAGTGAAGTGGTCGCACCATTCCGACCGGGAAGCCACCTGGGAACGCGAGGACCATCTCCGTTCCGAATATCCGGAGTTCTTTCAGTCCTAGATCTCGGGACGAGATCCTCTCGTAGTGGTGGAGTGTTGTAACACCCCGCATGTAACTTGACATATTTGTAACTCCGACTCTTGCCATTTCCGGCAATGTGATATGTTTTTCCCTCCGTTGTTGGGTTTTGTCTTTCGTTTTGTATTTTGTCATGTCATGCATTTTCATATCATGTCATCATGTGCATTGCATTCGCATACGTGCTCGTCTCATGCATCCGAGCATTTTCCCCATTGTCCGTTTTCCAATCCGGCGCTCCTATCTCCTCCGGTGCACCCCTCTAGTTTTCTTTCGTGTGCGTGTGTCAAACTTTCTCGGAATGGACCGAGGCTTGTCAAGTGGTCTTAATATACCACCCGGAGACTACCGGTCAAGTTTCGTTCCATTCGGAGGTCGTTTGGTACTCCAACGGTTAACCGGGCCTCCGCAATGTCCATTTGAGTATCCAGCAAAAACCCTCTCTAAAACCAGCCCAAAACCCTCCAAACTCTCTTCCATGCTCTAGGTCGTTCGATCACGATCGTGTGGGCGAAAACCGCACCTCATTTGGAGCCTCCTAACTCCCTCTACCTATAAATGTGTGGGCATCCCGATTTACAAACGCAGTCTAAACCCTAGCCTTCCCCCTCCTCGCGCCACCGGACAAAGCCGCCGCCGCCCGGACGTGTCCGCCGCCCTCAGCCGCCGCCCCGAGCCATTCGTTGACCGCCACGTGGC
>NC_057811.1:358142775-358167590 GCF_018294505.1 Triticum aestivum | reverse complement strand
CGCCGCCGCCAGCCGGCTCCGCCATCTCCCCGCCGCGGGCATCTCCGCCGCCGGCGTCGCGCCTCCCGAGGCGCCGCCTCCTCGCCCCTCCGGTCGCCTCCTCCACCTAGCGCCGCCCTCCGCCGGTGCCAAGCCCTGCCGTCGACCCACCTCGCCGGAGCTCCGGCCGGCCCGAGTTCCACGACCTCCGGCCCAAATCCGATCGAGTGGTACTCTTCACGTTGACTTCCCTCGCTTCGTTTTTTTTCCAAGTCCCAGGAATCTTATCAGTATATGCTCCTGTTCCCGATGCGATAACTCTGTGCATGTAGCTCTGATTCGCGCGTGTAATATGTCAAATTGTTCGCCTCGTGATGCTCTTAATTTTGTTCAGTTGCAACAGTTTCATTAGAGGTCATCTTGATGCCCAAATCTCCGTTGGAAGAGGGCTAGTTGCTGTTAATCTCTGGTTCTTATCAGAACTTGGAGATTTGTCATTTTTGTATCATTTATTCTGTGCATCTTTTGAGCATGAGCTCTACATGTGTTTTGAAATATGCCATTCCATCTTTCCATTGGTATAGTCCATGTATTTTTGTGATATTTGTGGTGACTAGCACAAGCATGCAAAGTAGGCCCCGTAATATTTCTGATTTCAGGGACTTGGTGATTTCTCCAAGTCTTTGTCTGCTGTAATTTTGTTGCCATGTAAACTTGATGCTACAGAGAGATCCATGCACATTGTGGAGATGTTCAGTAAGGATGTTTTGTAGCTATAGTTATAATTGATCCATTCCTTCAATGTTTTGCAATTTTAGAGTACCACATCATGACTCAATCTTGCTCTACTTTTGCTATAAAATATTTCTGGCAGATTCTTAACATGATATGCATTTTTGCCAAGCTTATTGTAGTTGATCAATACATGCTATGCAATTGTTCTTGCCATGGATAGCTTCATAAACATGCCATCTTGCTGTAGGTATGCTTGGTTTGTCATGAATTGCTCTGTAGTGAGTGCATCAAGCTCACAAAGAGGCCTACATATTTATATTTCTGCCATGCTCTGTTTTCCGCTAAGTCTGAAACCTGATAACGAAACTTGCTATGTTTACATGCTTGCCATCATATCTTCTGTTCCTTTTTGGCTAATAGTCAGTAAGGGACTTTTGTCATGTGCATTTAGTATAACACTACCATGCCTTTCTTTACTATGTTAAGTTTCTATAGCATGTTGGTTTCATGCTCTGACCATTGCTACCTGATGATAATTTCTGCCATGTCCAGTTTTTCACCAAGTCTGTGAACCTGTAATCTTTTGCACTTTTGCCATGCTTGTTTGAGCTTGATATGTTGTGACCTAGCCATAGCTCAGTGTTCATCTTTTGTCAAGCATCTCCTGTAGATTACTACCTTGTGCTTTGTTGCTATATTGGGGTGCTGTAGCATTGTTGCTTGTTGCATTTTAAGTGCTATCTTGCTGTTTATCGCAGATTAGTGTCATTCTTGTTTTGCTTGTCATTTGCAAACCGTGCATCCGATTCCGGTGATCTTTATATCGATTTCGACCGAAATCATCTCATCTTTCCAGTGGCATGCTTGGTTTGCCAAGTTACTGCCATGTTCATCATTTTCCTTCCGGAGCACGCATACGCATCGCATATCATATCTTGCTTATCATACATGTCTTGCATCATGTTGCTTGTGCATTTCTCGTTGTTGATTGTGGTTCCGTTTGTTTGTGTTCTTGTCTTGGGTAGAGCCGGGAGACGAGTTCGTGAACGAGGAACCTGTCGAGTACGCTTACGAGGATCAAGCTTTCGACAACTCTGAGAACATTGCAGGCAAGATGACCACCCCTCGAAATCACTTCTATCTTTGCTATGCTAGTTGTTCGCTCTATTGCCATGCTCGCTACCTATCACTTGCTATATCATGTCTCCCATTTTAGCCATGTCAGCCCTAACCATCCTTTCCTAGCAAACTGTTGTTTGGCTAAGTTACCGCTTTTGCTCAGCCCCTCTTATAGCGTTGCTAGTTGCAGGTGAAGTTGAAGTTTGTTCCATGTCGGAACATGGATATGTTGGGATATCACAATATCTCTTATTTAATTAATGCATCTATATATTCTGGTAAAGGGTGGAAGGCTCGGCCTTATGCCTGGTGTTTTGTTCCACTCTTGCCGCCCTAGTTACTGTTATACCGGGATTATGTTCCTTGAGTTTGCGTTCCTTACGCGGTCGGGTGATTTATGGGACCCCCTTGACAGTTCGCCTTGAATAAAACTCCTCCAGCAAGGCCCAACCTTGGTTTTACTATTTGCGACCTATACCTTTTTCCCCCGGGTTTTCGCGAGCCCGAGGGTCATCTTATTTTAACCCCCCCCCGGGCCAGTGCTCCTTCGAGTGTTGGTCCAAACTGAGCAGACTGCGGGGCCCCCTCCTGGAAACTCGAGGTCTGGTTTTACTCGTAGGATGTCTCATCCGGTGTGCCCTGAGAACGAGATATGTGCAGCTCCTATCGGGATTTGTCGGCACATTCGGGTGGCTTTGCTGGTCTTGTTTTACCATTGTCGAGATGTCTTGTTAACCGGGATTCCGAGACTGATCGGGTCTTTCCGGGAGAAGGTTTATCCTTCGTTGACCGTGAGAGCTTATGATGGGCTAAGTTGGGATACCCCTGCAGGGTATTATCTTTCGAAAGCCGTGCCCGCGGTTATGAGGCAGATGGGAATTTGTTAATATCCGGTTGTAGATAACTTGTCACTTGACCCAATTAAAATACACCAAGTGCGTGTGTAGCCGTGATGGTCTCTTCTCGGCGGAGTCCGGGAAGTGAACACGGTCTGTGTTATGTATGACGTAAGTAGGTGTTCAGGACCTCTTCTTGGTCATTGCTAGATGACGTCCGTTCCATTGCTTCTCTTCTCGCTCTCATTTGCGTAAGTTAGCCACCATACATGCTTTAGCCGCTGCAGCTCCACCTCTTTGCACCTCCTTGTCCTATAAGCTTAAATAGTCTTGATCTCGCGGGTGTGAGATTGCTGAGTCCCCGTGACTCACAGATTCTACCAAAACAGTTGCAGGTGCCGACGATGCTAGTGCAGACGATGGCGTCGATCTCAAGTGGGAGTTCAACGAGGAACGTGGTCGTTACTATGTGTCTTTTCCTGATGATCAGTAGTGGAGCCCAGTTGGGACGATCGGGGATCTAGCATTTGGGGTTGTCTTATTTTCATCCGGATTTTGACCGTAGTCGGTCTATATGATTGTATCTTGGATGATGTATGATGATATTTATGTATTGTGTGAAGTGGCGATTGTAAGCCAACTCTTTATCCCATTCTTGTTCATTACATGGGATTGTGTAAAGATGACCCTTCTTGCGACAAAACCACTATGCGGTTATGCCTCTAAGTCGTGCCTCGACACGTGGGAGATATAGCCGCATCGTGGGCGTTACAGCGACGTCCCCAGCTTAGCCAGATCCTTCCTCGCGCTTCACGGAGGCGCGACGGCGAGACGACCCGCTACCACCTTCGAAGCGAGCGCGGTGGCATGGTGGCTGGTCGCAGCCGCCGCTGCTAGAGCTTTCGCTGAGAGAAGAGCCCCCGTAGCTGTACGAGGCGCGGCCGGCGGGCTCGCCCTCGCCCTCGTCACGGCCGTCGCCGAGACCGAGCACCTCCTCGCTGTCGTTCGTCTCGGGGCAGCACCCGGCGCGGCGACCATCTTCCCCAAACACCCTCACGAAGAGGGTCGCATCACCGTCGTACTTGAAGTGGAGGGTGCACCACCTGCCCAAGCCACGCGCGCGAGCGAACGTCTGCCAACCACGGGCCAGGGCTATGTTGCCCGCGGCGGAGACCTCGACCACGACCCAGGAGGCCCTGCTGCAACAGCCGTCCGCCTGCAGCCAGAGCCTGCCTGGGCCGGAGGCGGGCAGCTCTTCAACGAAGAAGCGCAGAAGCTGAAGCCAGCTGCCGGCCGGATCCTCCGACCAGACAACGAACTCCGGCAGCACCTCCGCCGAGTGGAAGCGTGGCCGGGGAGGCCGCGCCACCACGGCACGCCTCCCCTCATCGATGGGGCTGTCGCGACTAGAGCGACCCTCGCCACGCGCAGCGGCGCCACCCTGGGAGCAGGGAGCCGTGGCGGGAGTCATGGTGTGCTTGCGGGGACGACCGCGTCCCCGCTTGGGCGCTGGGGAGCCGGGCCCTTCGCGAGGAGCCTTTCCTTTCTCTGCGGCGGAGAACCTCTTCAACGGCGCCATTGGAGCCGGTGATGGAGCAGAGAAGGAAGAAGCGAGCGGAATGGGAAGAGATGGGCGACGGGGGCTCCGCCCCCTCCCTCATTTATAGCAGGGGAAGGCCATCTGGCGCCTCCCACGATCACAGGCAATGATGGTCTTCCTTTCATGTCGTAGGGACTTGTCAAGTCAGGCAGTTGCCGAGGCAGCATGGGGAAGCGGAGACGCCCATGTCCAATCAACCGCCACATGTCAACCGAGGCCGCCGGCTTTTGGGGGCCCGCAGCGCTCCGTGCTTGACCTTTGGCTTCGCCTCGAAGCCAAGCCCGAGCGCACCTTGGGCCCGGGGGCTACTGTCGGCGTTCTGGGAACGGGGGTCCCCAGACTTGCTTGCCTGCGGCCCACGGCATGGCTGTGCTAGCAGGCCCGTACGACCCATCTTCATCAACAAAGACATTCAAGACCCTCGCGAGGGGCCAAGCCTCGCGAGGCGGACGACGCAAGACCTCCTCAGGAGCGGCCTCACCAGGCTGCCTCACGAGGAGCGGAGAAATCAAGGCAGGGCAAACCTCGCGAGGCTCTCGTGACGTGAGCCATGACGATCAAGACCAGGCGGGCGCTAGCGCGCAGCCTCCTTGTTTCCTCTTTGGTGCTAAGGAGGCAGGCGCAGGCGCGGAGTACCGAGGCATCAAGCAAAGGTTTCCATATCGGTGCAACGATACCAGGACCCGAAGGACGGCAAGACGGAGGTCACCATGGAGCCCAAGGCGGCGTCACCACCAGACCCTTTTGCAGGCGAAGACTACTTTTGTCAGGATAAGCTGTACTAGCTGTCCCCTTTCAAATTGGCCGTTGTTGACTCCCTTCCCGCTCAATATTTGGGAATATGACCAGGGCCTCTATAAATAGGACTAGCCACCACAATAGGAAGGGGATTCAGATCATCCTCACATCCACAAGTTCGCAGAGCACAAGAACACCTCAACCTCAGAAGGCTGTTCTTCCCTTTGTACTGTTGTTCATCAGCCCAAGAGGCAATCCACCACCACCACACTGGAGTAGGGTATTACACCACAACGGTGGCCCGAACCAGTATAAATCTTGTGTCTCTATGTTGTGAGTTCGTCGAGTTCGTTCGTGAAATCTTAGCGAGCTAGGGCGTAGATCGGGGGAGGAAATCTTCGCGCGCAACCCAGTGTTCGAACCTTAAGGGTTTCGCCGGAACCCGTGATCCGACAGGTGTCTAGCTTGTATTGCTCCTAATTAGTGTAAACTGCATCTGCTTAGCTTACACATGATACGTGTGAATATGACACGCTTTCCTGTTTTTGGTACATACTGTATCTGTCTATCACACCATGTTCTTACATGAAACTACTCTTCTTGTGTATCCTGCATCAGTCACTTATGATGGAACACCTTTAAGTTGGCAGTGTGATATTGGTTTGCGTCTTGAATATGATTTCTAGCATGTATTGCTTCTAGTTTGATGAACGCCACCTATGACGAGACAATTTTAACTTGGCAGAGTGATATTGATTGCACCTTTCATATGGTGTCTAGTTTGCAATGCTTCTAATTTGTTGAAGTGCCTTCTTCTTAGTTACCACATCATAGGTGTGAATATGTCAAGCCGTCCATTTTTTCGTACATATTCCATCCTCGTATCATGACTTTGCCTTTCATCAGAGTAGTGTTTGTCAGTATCATGCATGAATGAGTTCGGAAGAGCGAATTATATTCCTATTTCTTGTCGGTTTGACCTCACAATGCAAAATCAATAAAGCTGAAGGAAATTGGCAAGGCATTGGATGATGGTGGTCCTTCCGAGCAACTGAAACAGAGGTTCTCTACGGATTCTACTCCGCCATCCTCCCAACAAGATTCACAAGACAACGCAAGGCTAGACAGTCAACGTAGCTGTGTAGATGATGAGCACATCTCCCCTACTCCACCATCACAGGTGCTTGCTCTAACTTGGCACTATTATATGTGGTTGCATGTTGCGTATGATGTCTAGCTTGTATTGCTTCTAACTTTGTTGAATTGCATCTGCTTACTTTACACATAATGCCTGTGAATATGACACATGTTCCTATTTCTAGAACATACGTGTACATGATGAGCACATCTCCCCTACTCCACCATCACAGGTGCTTGCTCTAACTTGGCACTATTATATGTGGTTGCATGTTGCATCTGATGTCTAGCTTGTATTGCTTCTAACTTTGTTGAATTGCATCTGCTTACTTTACACATAATGCTTGTGAATATGACACGTGTTCCTGTTTCCAGAACATACGTGTACATGATGAGCACATCTCCCCTACTCCACCATCACAGGTGCTTGCTCTAACTTGGAACTGTTATATGTGGTTGTGTTTTCCGTATGATGTCTAGTTTCTATTGCTTCTGATTATGTTGAATTGCATCTGCCTAGCTTATAACTTATACCTGCAACGATCACTTACCCATAAGACACATTTAAGTTGGGACTATGATGTAGGTTGCATCTTGCATTGTCTTCTAGCTTGTACTGCTTCTAATTTCTTGAAATGGCACTTACGACGAGACACTTTTTACCTGATAGAGTGATATTGGTTGCATGTTCATATGGTGCCTAGCTTTCATTTCTTCTAATTTTGTTGAAATGCCTTCCGCTTACTGTTTTTTCATACATATTCCATCCTCCTATCGTACGTGTGAATATGAAATGCTTTTTTTGTATATATTCCATCCTCCTATCCTGTGCTTGCCTTACATCAAAGTAGTGTTCGTCTGTATCATGCATCAACCAGTTATGTAGAGCTAATTTTATTCATCTTCTTGTGGTTTTGACTTCATAAGGCAATATCAGAAAATAGGAAGGAAAAGAGTAAGTTAGGGGATATTGGTGGTCCTCCGCACCGACGCAAACAGAGACTCTCTAGATTTGCCACTGCTACTGCTAATGAAGTTGAAGTCCCAAGTCTACATGATGAGTTCATCTCCCGTACTCCACCATCGCAGGTGCTTGCTCTAAGTTGACAGTATGATAATTGGTTTCATGTTGCATATGTTGTCTAGCCTGTATTTCTTCTATTTTGATTAAATTGCACCTGCTGAGTTCATACGTTATACATGTGCATATGACATGGCGTTCTGTGTCTAGAATACACTACATCTATCTATCATACCATGTTCTTACATCAAAGTACTGCTGTTGTGTATCCCGCATCAGTCACTCATGATTGGACACTTTTAACATGGCAGTTTGATAGTGGTTGCATCTTGCATTGATTTCTATGTTGTACTGCTTCTAATTTTTCGAATTGCCACTTATGACAAGACACTTTTAACTTGGCAGAGTAATATTGGTTGCATCTTTCATATGGTGTCTAGCTTGCATTACTTCTATTTTCTTGAAAATCCTTCTGCTTAGTTTACACATCGTAGCTGTGAATATGTCATGTTGTCCTGTTTTTCTTACATATTCCATCCTCATACAGTTGTCTTACATCAAAGTATTGCTTGTATGTATCATGCATCAATGAGTTATGAACAGCGATTTTATTCTTTTGTGTTGTGGGTACGGCTTGACATGGCAAAGTCAAAAAAGAGCAAGGAAAATAATATAGTAGGGAGTGGTGTTACTCGTCGGGTGAAACGGAAAAGGATCTCCCGTTCAGATTCTGCTGGTACTTATAGTGCAGTAGAAGGTCCAAGTCCACCGGCTAAATCTACAAACACAGTATCACCTGCTCCACCACCTGCAGCATCCGCTTCAACTGTACCAGCATCTAAACGAGTTACTCGTTCGTTTGCTCCGGAACTGGCCAATTCCCAAGCTGCCTTCACACCTAACACTACTTCCAAAGCACTGCTGACACAACAGGACTTGGCAAGATCAGATGAACCTCATGAGCATCAACACCAAGACGGTACCTGACCGAGTCAAGTTGCAGTTGCATGCTCCTTTATATGTACTCTCACAGTTTGATGTATACTAACACTTTCCATATTCGTTGTTGAACTAGCGCCACGACACAAGCAGAAACAGACATCAGGGATAATGCTTGACAGATTAACAAAATCTAAAGGAGGAAGAATGGAGATCCATTTTGAGGCAGGTTTAAAAAGGCCACGTGAGGCTACAGAGTCAGCCAAGTTAGTATCAGAGGCAGCCGTTTTTTTTTTGAATATTTACTGTGAGGCAAAGCCCCACAGCCCTTTATTGAAATCGAACAACTGTACAAAAAATAGAAGGAGTATATACAGGAGCTATGAAACTAGCCTAGAAAGCTACTGTACAAGAGTAGAACTACCTGCCTGGACTAATTAGACTAAAGCATTTACCCAAGCTTTTAGCTTGATACTGGTATCATCCTTGAGCCTATGAGCTAAGAGTGAAAGATCATGTACAAAGTTAGACCGCCAAGCAGCAAAGGTAGCTCTCTCCCCTCTGAAAGTTCTGCCATTCCTGAGGATCCAAATATTCCATGCAGCCGTCAACATTACTTCGAAGAAGAAAGGATGCCTGAAGCTTGAGCTAGCATGTTGGATACATTGCTGAATATCCGGCCCTCTTGACCAGTCAATAGAAAGGTAGTTCCAAACCCTCCGACTGAAATTACAGTTGAAGAACAAATACAGCCTATCCTCATATGAAAATTCATGACAGATAACGCAAAGATTATCATCCAGGGGTGATCTCCAGTGCCTGCGGATCAGAAGGTCCTTGGTGTTAAGCCTGTCAAATAAAAGTAACCATCTAAAGACTTTGATCTTCATGGTGCATCTGCTTTTCCACAACCATTTACACGGTTGAATTGTGGGCAAATGTGAGTGCATCAAGGTGTAGAAGCTCTTGGCTGAGAAACTACCAGATCTGCCCGGCCAAACCCAAACATCTGGTATGTTTGTGTCCCTGTTCAAGGCCATGATCCAATCTTCTAGCAGTTGTAACTCCTGAGCAGCCTCATGAGACAATGGCAAGAAGAACATGGTAAAAATATCCTGCGGTATGAGGAATTCATGCACTGAAACCTTGTCATTGCTAACAAAGGAAAATAACCTTGGCAATCTCGAACATAAAGGTCTAGAAGAGCCACCAATAAACCAAGCATCAATCCAAAACAGAGCAGAGTCACCCATATTGATGTGCACTGAAGCAATAGCTGTGTATGCATCATGGAGCTTGAGGATATCTCTCCACCAAAAGGAGCCCACTGGGCTTGTAGCGTGTGGAACACCATCAGCATAATAACTGTTCTAGATGAGGGACACCCAGGGTATGTCAGCCTTATTATAAAATTTATGCAAATGCTTGAGCAAAAGACCCTTGTTTTGAATGTTTAAGTTGATGACCCCAAGACCACCTTTGTCTTTTGGCCGACAGACTAAATCCCAAGCGGCCAAAGATTGCTTGGGAGCATCAGAACTCCCCCTCCAGAGGCACTGTCTGAAGATTCTGTCCAACTACTTGATAATACCAGGTGGGATTTGCAAACTACAAAGAAAGTAGATTGGCATAGAAGTCAGGACGGAAGTTAGGAGCTGCAAACGAGATCCTTGGTTGAGCATACATGAGCTAGCAGTCAGACGCCTCTCCAAAGTGTCCACTAAAGGCACGAGATCAACAATCCTGGGCCTAGTGGTTCCAAGGGGCAACCCTAAATAAGTAAAAGGGAGTTGGCCAATCCTGCAGCCCAACATAGCAGCTAAACTAATTGCTTCACCTTCCTCAATGTTGAGCAGAATCATTGAAGACTTTGCAAAATTGACCTTGAGACCAGTAGATTGCTGAAAGGTAAGCAGCATGTTCTTGAGAGCAACCAGCTCCTCATCTCTGGCAGATAGAAAGATAACAGTATCATCAGCATACTGTATAATAGGGAACTCCTGGTCATGTGTGGGGATTGGGAGTCATAAGATACCCTGAACCAGCATTTGATTAACCACAGATTGTAACAGGTCAGCTGCTATTACAAATAGAAGAGGTGATAAAGGATCCCCTTGTCTGACCCCACATTTGCACATGAACTGCTTGCCAGGGATGCCATTGAGCAACACAGAAGAAGACCCCGTAGAAAGGATCTCTTTGACCCAACCAATCCATTTATCATCAAAACGTTTGTGTTTGAGCATCAGCAAAATAACCTCATGATTAACTGTATCAAAAGCCTTGGCAAAATCCAATTTCAGAATAACAATAGGCCTCTTTGACTGTTTACATTGATGAATATACTCAAAACTCCAAGCTAGACAGTCCTGGATTGATCTACCCTTGAGAAAGCCATACTGGTTTTTATGGATGCAATTCAAAATCACCCTTTGCAACCTATTAGCCAACAACTTGGTTAGAAACTTCAAGCAGGTGTTGGTAAGAGAAATAGGCCTAAAATCATCCGGCCCCTCAGGAGATATCATCTTAGGGATGAGGGTAATGAGAGATCCATTAATATTTTCCAGAGAAAGTTTCCCTTCATAAAAATCTTTGATCAACCTCAAGAAATCTTTCTCGACGATCGGCCAACAGCGCTTGACAAACATGCCATTAAAACCATCAGGCCCTGGTGCCCGATCGGTTGGTAGCTCCTGCAAAACCTTTTTAATCTCAGCATCAGAGAAGGGAAGCGATAATTCCTCCAAACCAGGGACAGGCTGAATGAGTGTGCCCAAATCATAGCCCATTGAGATGTCCTGGGCCTGGCCCATTCTGTTTTTGAAGGAAGCCCAGAGGATTCCCGACATTTGATCATGATCTGATACAGGATCATCCATCCCCAGGGTTTTCAGACTTGCTATAGAGTTTTTCCTCATGCGCTCAGATGCCATGGCATGAATTTTTTTGGAGTTTTCCTCACCCACCTTGATATACCTGATCGTACACCTTTGCTTCCAATAAATATAGTGGAGTTTCAACAAATGCTCATAATGAAGCTTGACGATTTTTCTGAAATTGAACTCGATTCTAACGAGCGGTCTTGACTCCTCCATGTTATCAAAATAGAGAATAACCTTGCTGCAATCCACAGTTAACTTCTTAAGGTAAGAGAGTTTTTTACTCCAAACTCTCAAATCAAACCTGAGGCATTTAAATTTCCTGGTTAAAACTGCAGATGCAGAGAGGTCGGAAAACACAGGGGCCTCCCAAGATTTCTTGACACATTCCATAAACCCTGGCATTTCCACCCAGAAATTTTCAAACCTAAAAACCTTGGACTTGGGGATTTTGGTGTCAATTGAAACCACACAAGGCACATGATCCGATGCAGTTTTAGCCAAAGGAAAGACAACTGTATTAGGGTAGTGAGAGATCCAATCGGAGGTTGTGAAGAATCGATCGAGCTATTCCAGGAGAGGGATTTGCTGCATATTGGACCAAGTAAAGCTTCTACCCATTATTGGCAGTTCGAGAAGCCCAAGATGACCAATAATTTCATTAAAGAGAAAGATGTCATTTATATCACCTCCTGGCAGATTTCTGTTTTCGAGGGAGCAAATGAAGTTAAAATCACCAAGGAGCAACCAATTCTCATCCAGAGGGATAGTTAGATGATATAACCTACTCACAAAATCATCTCTAGGTTGACCCTCACATGGCCCATACACTGAAACTAGAGTCCAACGTTCCGAGTTATGAACAGACTTGAAAGAAACAACAACACTGAAGCGTTGGACCTCCAGAAGCTGCCCCTCAAAGACAGAAGAATTCCAAATGACCAAAATTCCACCAGAGGCACCCACAGAAGGTGAGAAAGCAAACTGATCAAAACGCCTAGGGCAGAAGGACCGAATCTTCCTAATGTCAAATTGCTCACACTTAGTTTCCTGTAAACAAATTACAGAGCAGTGGCTCTCCTCGATCTTAGCTCTAATATCACGCTGGCGAGCATCAGAGTTCAGACCACGTACATTCCAACACAGCACATTCCAATTACGAAACGATGTAGTCTCCATAAATAACTAACATAAGAGAATAGAATCCTACTGAGCTGCTTAACAGTTCAGTAATAACTTCCGCAGAGTAACACACAACCACATCAGACAAGTTCAGAGCGACATAAGACAAAAGAAAACCAAAAGAACAAATGACCAGATGTTTCCCTGATCCCAGCAAATAACTCTGTAAATCACTCATCATGAGAACCCTCGTCTTGTGGAGCTTGTTTAGGAGGAGCCATAAGCTTCTCCATCGATAAATCGTCCGGAGCGATGCCAAGTGAAGCACCGATTGCCTGCATTGTAGCGATCGGCGTCCGAGGTGGCAGAGGAGTATCTTGGCCTGCATCCGCGTCGAGCTTGAGCTTCTTGGCCTTGGGGAGATGGAGAGGAGTAGGCTTCACAGGAATTGCAGAGGTGGGCTTCATGCCAGTCCTTTTTGCACAGCTGCGTGTCATCCATCTGACAGAAAAATCAGTCAACTCTTGAACGATCTGAACATCACGCTTGGAGCGACGAGCATGCCATGTTCTCTTCCCCAAGGGCGAGGGGGTGACAGATGTGAACAGGAACTCATCCTGGGAATGATCCATTGCTTGAAAGGCAGGGTCCTGCGAATCATCTGGTATCTCTTGAAGTACAACAGAGGAATGTGGCTGAGTGCAGAAATCAGACTTGTAATAAGCCAGGGAGTGCCAGCGTTGCTCCAAAAGAGGCGAGCTCAACTTAACAGGCAAGGGCGGCAAGCAAAGGCCTGGCAGAAAGGCTGGAATATTCTTGATTAAGAACTTAGGCATCAAGGACTTGAAAGATCTTTCCCAAATCATTGCTGGCGGTAGCACCGGCCCATAGAACAGCCTGACAATACCCAAGTTGATAGGATCGAGCGGCCCCGCTGGATGAACATAAACCAAAGGCTGCTGGACCTCTTCCATGTCAGCATCATTATCAGAATTCATGGATGGATTGAGGATCATGGAGTTTTGGTCCTGTACGATTGGGTCCTATAAAGGTTCTTGGGCGGGCTGGTTGGCTTCTTCCCAAGGCCCCCAACCATCTTCATTGTTCAAGTTTTGTCCCCATCCTTGAGCGTCATTGTGTCCTTGATCATGACCAGGGGCACCGCATTCCAACCCAAAGAAGGGTACGGCGGCATGGCCCAGAATGGCTGAGGGGGAGCATTAGCGCCTGGCATGGGATGTGGGTTGCCATCTAGGGGCATAGGGTCGTCATCCGCTGGAATCATAGCCTCAGCAAAGTCACCATCCAGAATATAGCAGCCAGCCGTCCAAGAAACTAGAGTACCGCCCCAATTAGCAAATTCCCTAAAAGCAACCGAGCGTGGAACCAGCGCATTGTCAGGGAACGAAGCTCGAACCAATGATCTGACTTTCCGACGATCTGTACTATTCCAGTAGTGGAACTGACCAAAGGTACTAACCATATTCGCAATGCACTGTGTATTACGGTAATCCAGAGGTATGCCAATAAACATCAACCAACCCTGTTTGTGCCCATGCAGAGCTCTGAAACCCTCTCCCTGGTTATGCATAATAAATCTGACGAAGAACTCCTGACCATCCTCATCTAAACCCAAAGGAAAAGGTGGATGCGAAGTGAAAGAGGCACGGACCACAGGGTCTTCCATCTCGAATAAACCAACTCCTTGAAACCAAGTTTGAGCAGAGAGGACAGGAACATGCATGGTCTGAACTAAGAAGTTAAGCACCTGCTGCCGACGAGCACCAACCAGATGAGCCGGGGGGACGGGCTCAATGATTGCCACCATGTATTGCTCGTGCGCTCGGGAGGGAGGGATCGCCAGAGTGTAGTAGGTGCACGGCAGACGATCCGCACCACCATCCACAACGTCGAAGCCAGCAGGGATGAAGCAAAACGGATCGATCTCGTACACCGCCATTGGGGGAGGTGGGCGAGGATTAGAGCTTGATGCTGCTTGGTGATCACTGGTTTGCGGCGGTGGGCGTGGCAATGGCGATGGCGGCGGAGTAGCAGGAGGTGGGGTTTTCTGCTGGGGAGGTGTTTGATCTTGGGAAACCGAAGAGGCAGGGGAAGCAGAGTAAATTTCCTTCCTCTCATGATTTCCAAAGCTAGGTGATGGGACTTTGGGCACCCAAAGGGATAAGTCAGGAGCGTGACCGGTGCAATCTTTTTTAATATGACTAGAACGAAAACAATTTCTGCACCGTATCGGGTTTGTGCAGGTCTCTGACGTGTGGCGCATGCCCAAACAATTCTGACAGTCCCAATAGCTTGCAGCTAAATCCTCAATCATCTCATCAAAACTCTGCAGATCATGAACAATATCTTTTGGAGAGGGAAATTGAATCACCGGCGAAGATGGGCTTTCAACTTCATCATCCGATAGGCAGATGGGCTGGGCACTAGAGCTCAGGGCCGTGACAAGGTCCAAAGATGCAGTAGAAGGCAATATGGGCGAGCCCAAACTTGCCGTGGCAGGTAACAACAGACCGCCTGAAAATCCGGACTTGTCGCATGCATGGGATAAACCCTGCGGGGATGGCGGCAACGTTCCAAACCGAATGACTAGGAACACCGGCGGCGAAGATGCCGATGACGAAGGAGAAACAGCTACCGGCGAAGATGCCGACGACGTAGAAGAAGCAGCTTCATGCCCAGAGACCACGTAGCCTCCCTCCCGGACAGTTGCGACCTCATCAGACGTAGGCCCATAATTATAACCTTTTCTAGCCGGGTATTGCATGAACGTGGCAAATTGAATATGCTTGGAATGCTTAGATCTAGCTGACTGAGAACGGAGAGAAGATTTCCTTGGGACATGTTGCATAGCTTCCAAACCTAACCTAGCTCTCCTCTTAGAGGGACTGATCAGAGTCCACTCCTGATCACATTCAGATTGCAATAACCTAAATTCTTTTTCCCAATCTGGGCCACCATGACCCCAAATATGAAAGTAACATTTGAATTGTGGGCAGACAAAACTCCTTTGATGCAAGATAAAAAAACCCAACTTCTTTGCACGAAACATTGAAAGAGAAAACATAATCTTGCAGTTGAGATACCTTGAGAGCAGTACAATATCCACCAATGGTTGATTCAAGTGCCAAGCCCACATTGTCCTCGTCCAAACGGAAAGAGTGCCGTGCAAATGAAGCCACCATGACAAAGTGGCCAGATCGATCCGTAGGATAGACCGTGCGGTGAAACAAGCGGCCGATCTCATGCGCCATGCTCATCCCCGCAGAGAAGTCCAAACCTAGGGAGATGGAAGCATGTACCGCCATTGAGATGAAAACCAAAAGATGGAGCAGACGACGCCGAACACGATGGCCGGATTCAATGAGTGATCCCACGGTCAGACGTGGAGATCGCCGGCGGTGAGTGGGCTAGGGTTTTAGGGTGGCGGCGGCCGGGTGGGTGGGTGGGTGGCCATTAGTTAGGCCGGATGGGTTTTGCTCTTTCTCATCAGAGGCAGCCGTTGCCGTTAGGTGTCATGCATGTATCCTCCCAACGTGGATCCAGTACAGGAATGAGAAAGACAATACCCAGTTTAACACCTTCCTTGACCATTTATCCGTAAGTAATGTTATTCATCGCAATTAGTAATATTGTCTTGCTCTGTCCCATACTTTCTATCTTCCTCCTAATAAGACTCACATTCTTTTTTCAACAGATGAGGTTCAAGTTGGATCCGAAAGATGATGCAACTAAACAAGCATGCACTCATGTTTTTCAGTCTGCTCTGCGATAGTATCGGTACCACCTTAGAAAATCTCACTTTGAAGGCAAGGCTAACAATGAAATCCTCCAAACATCTCCAGTGGAATATATTACAGATGAAGACTGGACAGCCCTCGTTACACACTAGTCTGATCCAAAGTATCAGGTAGGCTATATGTATTTGATCAGACCACATATTGAACTTGTATTTATGTATGTGCCTTACAAGTGTATCTTCTTCTAGGCTAACTGTTTGAAGAACAAGACCAACCGTTCTAAAGTGAAATTCCAACAGACAATAGGATCTCGTAGCTATATTGCACACTGCAAGGCTCTTGTAAATAGCTGCTACTTCCTTCTTTTTTCTGTGCCATATTATCGTATCTATATTGACTTGTTCCAAATACAGAGGAAAGCCTGTGCGGACCAAAAAGAACCTGAACCGAATGCAGTGCAAATCTTCAAGGATAGCCACACCAGCAAGATGAAGGGCATGAGCACACTAGTTCAAGATGCTGTTGTAAGTCCTTACTCCTCCTGCCTTTGAACTGAATGGTACTATGATGTGTTCATTTAACTACTTGGTTTGCAGCCAATGTCAGTTACTCTATTCACTTTTATACATAGTTTTCTTAACGTATCATTTCACCTTACATGGTTTAAAAGAGATGAAGGATATTCTTTTGGTCTTGATCTGTATTCTAGTTGTTATGTTCACGTGCGCACACAATGATAAAATAGCATGTTTGTTTTATATCTGTTTGCCCATGATATGAATGATGTCATACTATGTTCATCCTACTTTAAACCATGTCTATTTATCCTTAGATGTCAACGAATGTGAGGAAATAGACAATACAGTAGGCATGCTACATGGACATATGTTCCGAAAGTGATTTTATTATGTAGTTGGCACTACAATACATGCTAATGTATTATAGTAGTTCACCAAAATAAGTTATGTATAAACGTGTAACCTACTTTGTTTGTTTTTGTCTCATTAGTAACTTATCTGGTACACTAATCTACAAGTTCAAACTTTCAGGAAGCTATCGAACAAATGATTGAACAGCCGCAACCACCTGAAGGTGACGAGGCTACCACAGGCACAATGTCACCTCTTGCTGCAGTGCGTCAGTATCTCTCCACTAACAGTGCAAAAAGCACCTTCCTGCGTAATTCCGGGTTGGTTGTCAAGGTAACCTCGTCCAAATTGCCTACTGAACAAAATCTTCCTGCTAGACAGAGTGATATATCTATGCTCTAGACATAAGTACAATCCCTAATGGACGTCGTTTTGGAAACAAGAATAGTGGTTGACAAATGTCGTCAAGATATGAATGGTTTTGAAACCACACTATTAGACATTTGCTTCGTTGTTCAAGAGCAATGGCGGAAAAAAGGTGAAGATCGTGCTACTCCATCAGATTCTACAGCCTGAAACATTAGCACTCAGATCGAATGATCTGTGCTTCTATACATCTGATGGTGCTTTTATCTGCAAGGACTGTAAACTTTATGCCAACATGCCTTTTGTTGTATGGTTGGAATTTATTTTGTTGTGATACAACATTTATGATGCTGCCAAAGGCTGCAATAATTACGACGCTATTTTTGTATAGTGTAGATTTATCTTACTAATGTATTCGGCCGAAAGCTTCGTAGGAGCCCAACATGCCAACATTCGTCGGGCCCATTCCAATTGGGCTAAAAACGATTATGGGCCGAAATTTGCATGTAGCCCACTAAAAATATCTGGGCCTAAATCAGCATAAGATTTCATATTTTCTGGTAGGCCTGTGCCCATAGTGGGCCTTTAACAGGCCTAAACATAATTTGGGCCCTCAGTAACAATAGGTCGTTTACAGGTGTAAATATCTCGAGCCCATAAAAAACATGGGACTTTAAAAGACCGAAAGTGAGATTGGGCCCTGATTGTGCCAAATAACCCACTGGTCTTAGCAGGCCGAAATGGTGGCCCATTTACGATGCGGATCGTTCACAGGCCGAAATTCGGACCGGCCGTAAATGCGCCGACCTAATACACGGGCCTTTAACGGGCCGGAAGTTCGGTCAGGCTAGATTATCGTCATTTTTATATGGGCTGTTAATGGGCCCGATGTGACGTTGGGCCACATATGGCCCATGGATTTCGTCCGACGTTAACAGGCCAAAAATTACAACAGGCCGAAAGTGGCCCAAATCTATAGTGGGCCTCTAACAGGGCGAATGTCAGACATGGCCGAATATGACCCAAATCCTTCACGGTCGTTTATGGGCCGAAAGTTTCAATGGCCTGTAAATGGGCCCAAATGAAGCAGGACCTTTAACAGGTCGGAAATACACCGGGCCGTAATTCGGCCCATATACTTAGCGGACTGTTAACGGGCCAGAAGTGACCATGCGCCGCGATGATGACAAGTTTAGGACAGGCCGTTGACGGGCTGGTTTGACACTAGTCGTACGGGCCTTAACTGAGAATGTTGGGCCTTTAGCTGGGCCGGCCCATTATGGTCTGCAAAATCTTGTGGGCTTTTAGCTCGGCCGGCCCATTATGGCCCGCAAAATCTCGTGGGCCTTTAGCTGGGCCGGCCCATTATGATACGCAAAATCTCGTGGGCCTTTTGCTGGGCCGCCCCATTATGGACCGCAAAATCTTGTGGGCCTTTAGTTGGGCCAGCCCATTTAAACTTTATGGGCCACTTTTGGGCCGGTCCACGTGTCAACATATCATAGGCGCATCTCACCCATTGGATGAGTGACACATGTGCCAACGCGGAGCTGACACGTGTTTCCGTCAGCCAATCAAAATTTTACACGTGGAAAATCCCCATTTGTCTGGGCTGTTAACGGGTTATTGGATCCAAAACCGGACCCGATAGCTTAACGGCGTTCTGTTATGGTGGATGCCACGTGTCGGTCACCCTTGACGAAAGCACTTCTGTGACGCGCGATTTATCGTCATGGAAGTGGACACTTCCGTGATGATAATTTTGGTAATGTCATGGAACACTTCTACGACAACACAGGTATGACTATCTTGATTCTTTCATAAATTTGTCATGGATGTACATGCATGATAGAAAACGTGACCTACTGTGACAAACACGTATCATCATGGAAGTGTATTTTTTGTAGTGTATAGGTGCAATTACACTTCGATATTTTCAGCCAGAGAACGAATAATCCAAGCAGGTACAGACCATGTTTGTAGTCCTTGTACACCATGTTGCATTTTGTGTTTTTTGGTGCTTGCATCATTTAGTGTTTATAATCTGAACTACTTTGGATCATTAGCTGGTTTTCAAAGTGCATGTAGCTTCACATTTCTCAAGTTATGTTGATTTCCGGAGTGCACGTGCCTTCGTATTTTTTAAGTTAAATGTTCGCCCCTGGTAACTTGAAATCGTGGATCTGCCACTGCACACAAATCATACACGAATGCCAGTATGAATTAAATGAAATGCAGGGACTTACGCTAATTCATTGTACAGGCTCACTGCAGCTCTGCTTGCGCTTGGGATGTTCCATGTACAAGTCCATGTTACCCCTTGCTTGGATGTGCATGCCTTGTGCTCCTTGCATCCCCCTCTGCATTTTTTACACGGCGAATGGCTGATCAAATAAGAGGAATCGACCTTGCTGTCGTACCGGAGGACAGATACTTACAAGGTTATACGGGTGTGCAGGATGTGTACCAGATCCCGTAGCACCGTCATGCTTCGCTAAAATGGACTTGCTTGTTTTAGATGATATCTCCAGAAGAAATAGGCGTGTAAGCTAAGAGAGCAGTGAAAGGATATCCAAACATCGTCGGAACAGTGCACAAGGGAGTGATGTGTGGATACCTAGTTCAGGCCGGCGTTTGGGCATGCTCGCCAAGCTAGAGTGCGGGTCACTTCAGAGCCGTTGAGGGTGATGTGCTGGCGTTGGCTGGCCGCACACGGATGCAGATCTTGAGTGGCAGCAGAGCACTACGATGCGGTGGACGAGACCGTTTGTGAAGCCCCAGCGGCCTCGGGGGGCGGAGGCGCGACGATGTGCTCGGTGAAGTAGCCCCAGTGAGCTGGGAGACGGCATCGGTGAAGCGCACCTGATGAGGTGGAAGTCGGTGTCTGTGAGGCACGTCGGTTGCGGCGGCCAACGTTGTCGGTGGACCACCCGGTGCGGTGGACGAGGGTGTAGATGAGGTAGCTCCGGTGCGGTGGTGAAGCGCGACCGTCGTCTTCGTCGTCGTCGTCTGGCACAGAGGTGAGGAAAGAGACGAGACGAGGGGCGATTCAAACTTTGCTTGGGTTGGCGGCGAATTAGGGGTTTGAGCAATCTGGGCGCGGAAGGGGACGGTGGAGAAGGGAGATTTTGCAGGGCTGGAATTGGGGCCGCCAGATATTTCAATCCAAAACGTGGAAGCGCGAACTTATTTTGTCGTCGTCCTTTTTTGGGGGGGAGGGGGTGGGTGGCTGGGTGCTAAGCGCCTAAGCGTCGTCTGACACACGCGACCACCACGACACGACCCTGGTCTGCCTGGTGCGCGCCTACATTTGAGAATGCAAACGAATCTTCTTTCATTTGCAAACGAATCTGTATGTATTACCATGCCCGTGTTTTCCTTGCAATAATTAGTCATTCGAAATGAGATACTATAAATTAATTAATGAGGAGTTATTTGAAAAAAAAATCGAAACGGTATCCACGGTATCCACGCTAACGTGGATTAGAGTGTGTGTCGCATAATTAGTTATTTGAATTACAGTGTGTGTGTCACGACCGGTTTTTCAATAAAATATTTATTGAGAGACCAATCCCTTTTACGGACCAGCAAAGAAGAATTCCTTCTCACTGGTAGACAATATCTTGGTCACAGAAGAAAAAATACCAAGAGTACTGAATATAATACAAGGTTGAGCGGAGACTGCTCAACAATTTATTACATGAACGCCGATAAAACGTAACGGCGGATAGGGTGGCATGACTACTAACTCACGATAACAACGGTGGTGGAAATATCACCGCGAAGTGGGTGATATGACTCCTGAAAACTACAGCTCTTCGAGCGTCGGAGTGATGCTCGAGGAGACTTATTGCGGGTGGCGGAAGCGTATATAGTACAAGTGACCAATATCCGGGATCGCACAGGACTGACTGGGACTCCTCTAGGCGTCGGACGCACTATCAAACTCTTCATCCAAGAGATCGCCTTCATCAACATCTGGCCAAATCAACAAGCCAGGTGAGTACTATGAAAGTACTCGCAAGACAGTTCGGACATAAGATATAACAAATGTAAACATGAAGCATATGAATAGATTAACAAGTGCGTTCAGACATAGAGATAATGATGCATGGGAAAATAACAGAGAAGTCGGGCGGTAGTCCTCCCGAAATCCCAAAATAAATACTGGGTGCCAAACGAGGGTCTGAATGATTCCTCGAGAGGAAACTGCAAGAATAATAATGCCACAGTCGGGCGTCAGGGCGACACCACATAAAGGGCTTATAAAAGGAAATAAAAGATAGTGCATGCCACAGTCGGACGTCTGAGCGACATCACATAAAGGGCTTATATCAAAAGTAAATAATGAATATGCCACAGTCGGATGTCTGAGCGACATCACATAAAGGGCTTATATTGGGAATAAAAGACAAACATGCCACAGTCGGACGTCTGAGCGACATCACATAAAGGGCTTCATAACTTAACATCTTATTAGCTCAAGAATTTAAATCATATCCAGAGAATAATCAGGCATGAGATAAACAACAGGGTTAGTCCATCCACAGGAGTAACGTTCAGCTAAGTCTACTACTCATGCTCACTTACCGGAAAGAAGAACAAACCACGAGGACTTGACATAGATATGGATACACTGATCACGATACTTGACCATGGATACGATGACTCGAAAGGATTTGACTCTGCAGAGTTTGTACTTTAACCACAGCCAACGGATTTCAGTAGTCACGGGGACTAGTTCCGTCTACGGTGTTTTGGAAGAAACGCGTCTAACCAGTACACACCCATTCAACATTCCGAAGCCAGGAATCACCCTCGGCAACGTTTAAGAAAAACCTTGAGACGGGGATGCTACAACCTCGCGTAGCATGGGATCAAAATTTCTATACGCGCGCTCTAAGGGGTGCCCCCCTCTCGGTCCCAACCGGAAACACCCATGCCCCCTGACCGGATGACTGGCTTTAATCCAGGGCCATGGAACCATCATCCCGGCCCCTCTGTTTGGTGTGTTCACGGAAAGAGGTTACCAACTTACTAAACCGCATTCTGGCAGAAAACATGTGGTAGCACGGAAGGGGGAAGAACGATAACGTGACTCCGTCCATGTTAACGTCGGAATTTAACGGATGACGTAAGGCTGGCATGCTACAACAGTACGACCTTACTGCCCTTCATGTCACCACATGACTAGGCCATCTCTCATCAGAGATCACCGCAACTTTGGAACACACGGGTAGTTGCCTCACATGCAACGAGGTGCTCACCGATACTCGTATGCCATGCACAACCTTTCACGCAATCATGCAAACACCTATCATATCAAAGGTTCAAACATGCTTGCCTGGTTCGGAGAAGTCGGAGTCTAGCTCGGCGAAGTTCGCGGCTCCGTCACCTCTTCCGGAACCTACGGTATAGCGAAAAAGCATACTAACGTGAAAACCAACGCGTGCATAAAAGTTGTTCCAAAAACAATTTCAAATAAATCCCATAAAAAACTAGACAAAATTTTAAGACCGTCAGAAAAAGAATCACTCAAAAATCACTTTTTATTAAAAAGTTATAAGGGTTTCTGTCCAGGGACTCATCTGTAATGAAACAGAAAAGTTCCAGGGGTTTAACTGAGAAAACAGAAAACGGTTCGAATAGAAACGCGCAAGCCCACAGAGAAAACGTACTCTGCCCGAAGGCGCCAACAGAAAACGGTTCGCGGGGAAAGAAAGAGAGGCTGACGTGGGGGGTCCACATGTCAGGTTTGAAAGACCTCGCTGGCGCCCGAAGGCTGCGGTGGTCGCCGGCGTCGAACCACGGCGAGTCAGGGAGATCGGAGTGTACCAAGAGTATCAGCGTGTCCTTCCGCATCGGTGGGTGGTGGACTTGGGCGTCGGGGAGCACCACATCGACGGCGACACTTTCTCCGGCGGACGGCGGCTCGGGCGATGGTGGGGAACTCCGGTGGTGTGCTGCAAACTTCGAATTGAAGCGCGGGTCAGAAGGCGGGATGCACTAGAGAGCTACTGGCAAGAGATGGGAGGCAGAGGTGCACGCACGGGAGCGAATCGAGCTGGATCCCGTGGCGGGTCGCGGCGGCCGGAGTTGAGGAAGGAGACTTCCTCGGGGCTCTTCCAGTGGCTAGGCAGGGTCTTGGTGGAGTGTAGAGGTGGTGTGGGTACTAGCTGGAGCTCGGGGCCTCTATTTATAGGCGGCTCGAGGGGTGGCCGTGAATGGGGTTGCTCCGGTGAGCAATTACGGCGAGGCAGCGGCTTGGCAAGGAGTTTAGGTGGCCAGGCAGCATCAGTGAGGTGTACTGGTGCCGTTCCCCCGCTAATCCTGGTCGGTCTTGGCATAATTGCGCCGGTCCACGGTGGGGTGGCCGCACGGGCACGACGGCGGCAGAGAGCGCGCTCTGCGCCCAGCGGTTCATGACGAGGGTGGCAGCGCACACTGGGGAGTGGAAGACCACGCGGCGCTCTCCGGTGGCTTGGGCGGCACTGGGTGGCGCCGTCTGCGCTGCGCCTCTCTCTGGCGGCCGCAAAGCCGCCGCTGGCGTCGGTCACGGGGCGGCGCACCTCCTCCAGCTCGTCGCCGACGCCCGCAAGCATCCAGGCGCTCGTGCGGCGCAGAGGACAAGGGGGAGGGGACAGGAAACACGGCGACGCCGGGCACTGGCGAGATCGACAACAGACACTGAAGAAAACGACAGTGATTCAGCCACTGTTAACTAAATTTGACTGAACCTGATATTGACAGTGCTCTGAAGGTGTTCGATGAAATGATTAGGTATGAAGAAAAAATTTCCTGGAGCTGGGGCTTGGTGAGGTGACCACTCAATGCACCCAGAGGCTGCCTGATTTTACTCAGAATTTTTGGAGAAGGATTTGAATGAATTTCATCAAATTTGGCAAATCTGGTCCAAACTTGCAGCAAGTATAGTTTGAAAAATTTGAACTGGAGACCAGTGGATCTTCATGGATCTAGGTTGAGGGTTCAAAGGACTAGGAAGGGAAAAAGGTTTGGGGGCAAAAATCAAAGCAGAAAGAGTAGCTCCTTTGTAAACCTCCAATGATCAAGATATAAGGTAGAAATTGTTTTGATAAGAAATAAGTGGAAAAATAAAAATATGGAGAGGTCCAACTTGCTGGATTTGAAGTAAATCATGATCCAAAGATAAGGAAAGGTTTATGAGAGTGGATTTGCACTAAGGTCATGGCAAGAGAGATTTGTTGAAAGTGGTAAAGGATTATTCCAAAAGCTATAGAGTATTTTCAAAGAAATTTTCAAAAGGCATTTTTCCCAAGTGAAAAGCATTTTGGCTTGAGTCCAAAATAAAAAGCAAGAACCTCCCTCAAGTCAAGTAAATTTTTTGAAAAATCCAAATGAAATTTTAGGTGTCACAGTGTGTCACATAGCGATCTCCAATTCTAACGTGGATTTCACATTTCACTGTATCCACGCTACTTTTTTAATACAAATTCATATGTATATGATGAACACCATGGTAGTGAGAAAACTTTTGGATGGATTCAAACATATGACCTACAAAATAGCACAACAAATCGAGTCAATGTCAACTTTTCGAAACCTAGTATGGCACGAATTCGAAATAATTACCCATATGCATGGTCCTCAGTTCAAATCTTACAATGTACACCGAATTGAAACATCGATATTAAGTCTCATACTATCTACATTCAAATGTTGTTTTTAGCCCCCC